>NC_029773.3:89662247-89663435 GCF_000817695.3 Arachis duranensis | reverse complement strand
AGTTCGGGGACTATTTCTAGAAATTTCAGATAACTTTGATTTATTTAAATTAAAAAAAAAAACCGAGATTTGCCCCCTTCTTTTTTAATTGTTTAGGGGGTTGGTTCTTTTACGGCTTACAGGAACATTCTAATTTGTAGAAACATATGTTTTTATATATATAGATTCAGTTTTCGGTTCGACAAAAAGTTCAATTATATGTAATAATAGCATCTCTTCTATTTCGTTAAATTTCTTTAAATTCTCACTCTTTTTTGCAAAAAGATAAGAAGAGGTATCGTTTTTCGAAGATATCTTTTTTCGCTCTATTCTTGTCGTTTCTAAAATTCTTTCAACATCAAATTTATGTTTTTTAATTTTATCGCCTTTTTTTTTTACTTTTCAACGTTTCTTTTTAATAACAAAGAACAAGGGTGTTCGACATAAATAATATAAATATGTAAAAAAAAAATACAAAAGTGTTGAGTCATAAAAGTTCGAAATTCTAATAAAATGAACTTCTTAAAATAGATACATTCATTAGATTTAATAACATTATTTTGTTATATCCAAATAAATACAAATTTAATCCATTTTATAAAAAAAATGTGACTAATTAACAAATTTTTAAAGGAGTATTGTATTTTTCGAAAATTAAACAAATGTTTACTTATTATTTATTATATTTTATATTAGTGGCTCGAATTTAAGAGTTTTAAATTTAAAATTTAAGATTTATAATTTATGATTTAAGGTTTAAAGTTTAGAATTTTAAAATTTAGAGTTTAAAATTTTTGAGAGTGCTACATTTTTTATTTTCTTCCGAGCATAGTAATATTTACTATTTTATCTGTAATGCCCCTAATAGTTTTAAAAATATTCATTTTGAAAGGGTGGTTCTTTATGTTTGAGATGTGTTGTTTTAATTTGTTGTAATAAATAAATAAAGAGCTTTTTGAAATTAGTTTTTACTTAATTATCTTTATTTTAATTGACTTTTAGAATGATTTTAAACCTACTAAGAAAGTATTACCTATGAATATCTGGGGGGAAAAAAAAGAAAAGAAGAAGTTGATATTAATGTAAATACATAAATGTGCAGAAAATTTTGAACTTAGTTCTAAATTATAAAAAAAAAAAATCATGAAGATCACCTGATAGAATTCTTTCCCAAGAAAGTTTAGTTGAAAAGGGAAAGCGAAAGGGAAA
>NC_029773.3:89659937-89662199 GCF_000817695.3 Arachis duranensis | reverse complement strand
TGAAAGGGTTTTCTATTTTCTCTCTTTTCTCTCCGGTTTTTTTCTATGTTTCGAATTACAACCTTCATTATTTCAATTTCATTCCTTTGTCCGAAAGATTATCACAATCACCGTATTTGCCCCTCTCGCGTGATTTTTTCACACGTGCAACTGTGCCCATGTCTATTTTTCACTTTAACATTTTATTTTATTTTATTATAATGATTATTATTTTAAAAACAAAACATACAATTTGATAAGGTTGGAGAGTTGTAGCTAGTTGTTTCTAGAAGTTAGGTTATCTGGTTCCACGTGAAGCTAATACAACCCTTAGATTTAATTTGATAAAACTTTTTTTTTAAAAATAATTTATAAAAACTATTTTTTTAAAAAGTATAGTTTTATATTTGATAAATTAAATTAAAAATAACTTTTAATAAATATAAATAATAACAATTATATTTGATAAACTAATTTTTAAAATTTGAAAATATTATAAAAGACATCAATTTAAACATTAAATTTAAAAATTAGTTAATATGTGAAATTATATTATTCTTTTAAATTTTAAAAATACAAGTTAATTTTTAAAAGTTTTATTTTTTAGAAGTACTATAATTTTTTGAAAACTATAAACACAAATATATAATCTTTTTAATTTATCAAACACAAAATAAAAAATTTATACTTTTAAAAAATATAAATACCTCTTTAAAATTTTTTATTATAGTTTGTCACATAAATCTAAATATATATGGTATGTATGTTGAGATTTGAGGGCAATGGAACTGAAACTAAATTAAAGCAGTCAAATTCAAACCTTAAGTACTTGACGCAAGTATATGTTAGAACGTGGGTCAAAGGAAAGTTCAAATGCTCTTTGGTTGAGCACTTTGGTTGAGTTGTGACTTGTGACTTGTGACACAAACTTTATCTTCCAGCTAAGTACTAATAAGTAATAACAAACCCACTCAAACAAGTCAAATTAAATGAGTTTAATTTTGATTTTATTAGGGTTTAAATATGGCGGTGTGAATATTACAAACCCTCTTTTAATTTATAGTTATTCAGAAATTACAAAATAAAATTATGTTATACAATCAAAAACGATCTAAATATAGATATTTAATTTATTTCAAGGATTTTGCACAAAAATAAAAAACCATTTTTTGTAAAACATGTTAATTAAAGATATTATTTGTAGATTTTACTTTTTATGGATATTTGATTAATTAATTTAAACAATGAGATATATTCATCAAATGTTAATTTTTTATAATTAAAAAAAAATACTTTTTAAAATATTATGAGAAGAGATAAATATGTATATTAGCATCAGAATATATTATGTTAGTATTTTTTGTGTCAGCACAATACTACCTATAATACAATATAATAATATTATTTGTAAGTTTTATTCTTTAATAGATATTTGACTAATTAGTTCAAATAATAAAATGTATATATTTTATTTGTAAATATTTAGAATTTTAGTTATTAAATATTAATTTCAAATAAAATATTTTTTAAAATATTTTAAAAAAATAAAATATGCATACTCATATCAAAATGCACTGTATCAGTATTTTTGGTGTCAAAATACTATCTATTGTAAGATAATATAATAATAATTAAGGATTTTGTACAAAAATAAAAAATAAATATAAAAATAAAGCTTTTTTCTTTTGGTAAAATAAAACAGAATATAATAACCAAAGTCAAGCTTGTTTAAACTATCAACTATTAACATGAAGTTCATCCAATAGATAGGAATTTTTATACTGAAGTGATAACTCAAAGGAGGTATGTTTTCACCGAAACCCTGTGATTTGACCCTAACGTAGCAGGCTTCATATTCAGCTGTTTTAAAGTCGAAGAAGTGTCTTCCAAATCTACCAAACAATTTCCGAAGTTCTTCTCTCTGGATCTTTCCAGTGATCTAGAAGAATTACTAGGTTCTCAATGTGTTTATATTTTTATCAAATAATATAATAATATAATAAATTAGATATAAATATTTATGATACTCTAATTAGAAATGGCAACAACACTATTCGAACTCGGAAATACCTATTCCTATGTTAGGGGCGGGTTTTTAGCAGGGACGTAATAATATGGATTTAAATTTGGATAATATCTGTTTTGGTATATATATATATGAAGACGAATTAATCAATCTGATCTGCACTAAAAACATAGGATCAAATATTCACAATTTTTAAGATCGGATTTTAGATATATCTGCAAAATATATAAATATTTTAAATTTTTTATTAAAAAATT
>NC_029773.3:89648818-89659761 GCF_000817695.3 Arachis duranensis | reverse complement strand
TTTATATAAATTTTAAAATTTTATTTTATTTATTAAATTTTAATAATTAGAGAGACAAATAAAAATGAGGTGAATATTAATAAAGACAGATTAGAGTTTAATTTTTTATTATCTGAAAATAGAATCCATACCTGATTGGCACCCCTAACTCTAGTTATTAATTTTTTTTTATCAATAACACTTAAAAAATCTTCTTTCTCACTCAAATACTTCTCTAAAAATTAAAATAACAAAATAAACAATAATAATAAATTTGAGATTGGCTTAAATGATAAGTCTGTTACACTAAAATAAAATAGTCACAAGTTTAACTATTGGAGTTAACAAAATAATTTTTTTATAAAGTAAATTTTGGAAAAGATAACCTATACACCACCAACTTTCTCTCATATGTCCATTATAAAAAGTATAGATTAAAATCCACGACTCCACTGGGGATCGAACCCAGAATCTCTGGTTCCGTAGACCAGCGCCTTATCCATTGGGCCATGGAGTCACTGTTTCCTGTTTGCTCATTTACACTATTAGTAACTATTATTTAATTGAAGTGTAAAATAGTAAAATACAGAGAAAGCGTAAGCATAAGATAGAATTCGAGCATATCCTATTTCATATAAACACAATGATAGTGTATTGCTAAACTCTAAAGCATGCGCGAAAGTGCAAAACCATGTCTAAGTTAAGAATTAAGATACATTGTTCCCTTAATAATTCCTGCAACGAACACATATCTCAATCCATAAACAGTGATAAAAGAAATAAAAAAATTATCCACAAGAAAAATAGGAAACAATCATGCCATGCATTAATACACACTATACATTATGTATATTAATATATTTAGGGATATATATTACACATTATTATACTATACTAATCATGAAACTGAGTGACGCCTTCTCCTAGGGAAAGGGAATCTGCTTTCTGAACTAGCACCATTTGGCTTAATGCTAGATATCCTAAATAGAATATTAATTTTGCTAAGTTTTCTTGACAATGATTTGAATAGCCTGCTTGCAGAGCGTGTCTTTACAAGCCCCTGCTTCATTGAAACGTGATCTTTCTCCAAATCAGTTAGCCTCATTCGCATTCTCGCAACCTCCAGCTTCAGCTCCCGGTTCTCTCTTCGCACGGAAGCGTAGTTGTCTCGCGGAGAAATGGCTCCGCTTCCTGCTCCGCTCCCGGAGCGTTGAGGGAACTGGCCGTTGAATCCTCCGCCGAAGAAGATCTGGTTGTGTCCTCCGTTCATTGCGTTTCGCAGCCGGATTTGCTCGAAGTAAAGAACTTGAACCGCCATTTGTACCGGCAGCCTTTCGTTTTGCGCTGCATGGCTGCATGCTTCTTGAGTCAGTTTCTGACAATCAATGGCCTTGCAAAGACGGTATCGATCTGAGTCCTTTATGTTTGGATGAACCTGCACAAGAAAAAAGCAAACAAATAAAAGACAATAGTCTAGTCTCTGTTAGAAATATAATCATTCATTCTTACAGCTTTTTGTGTCAACTTAAACTTTTGAAAGAAGTGCTTTCATGACATAATATCAGAACTTTTATAATCGAAGCGTTCATAAAATTTAGCTTAAGATCCTATCTGCTTAACTTTTTTGGGAGAAGTAGTTTCACGATTGTTTCGAACAATTCTTAGTTATTGCTCGAAACAATCGTGAAACTACTTAATCGAGAAAGAATTCTTACCTTAAGGAAGATATCAACAGCTCTATAGAGACCATCACTAACTACTCTGGCGTGATCTGGAAGTAGCTCTGCAAGCGATATAAACTTGGATGGTGACAAGTTCGGATCGAGTGCTACTTCGGTTAGAAAATTGTCCAACAATTTTGAAACCTTAATAATTGAGCTTTGTTTTGGAGATCCAGGACTGTCATAGTCATAAACCATTTCGCTTTCGTCTCGCATTCGATTATCATCCTCCTCCTCCTCATCCAAGTTCAAGAAAATGGAAAATATCCTCACAATTGAATCTATATCATACATTATTGCTGTGTTCTGCAAATTTTGCTGCGAATTTGTCGGAATTAGTATGTCTTCAAGGATTGCCTGGTCAAGCTGTAGGCCAATCCTTCTCTCCAGATCGGATCTGCACGACGAAGAAGCGAACACAGCAATTGCAGCCTTCAACAAGCTGGATAGAAACGCCATTGGAACGGGACTTTTCCTTGATTGCGTAGGCAGCAAGCTAACAATGGCTTCCACAATTATCCTGTGTCTCTTTTGCAACTCCAAGTCAGATGAACTTCCCTTGAAAAATTGAGGATCCTTGCTAATACTAACAATCCCCTGAAGCGAATTGTGCGCGTAATTTATCAAGATCTTGCTGATCATTTCTTGTTTTAGTCCCTTCGACTTCACGGCCGTCAGAACTCTCTGGAAGAATTCAAGGCTAAGAATATTGAGAGACTTTCCCCACCAATCCGACGGCGTCTCCGGTTCCATGCTAGAAATAGTCTTGGAAGGGAAGTTATGATCCAATTTCAACAATCCAGAGGTAAGCTGTTCTTTACATGCATTGTTCGCAATTGCGTTGATTAGCCTGCTAACAAGGTTGATCTCTTCTGAGTATGGAAGAAGATTTTCGCAGCGATGAAGCACGGTTATCGTGCTTGATGTGTTAGGTAGAACGGTATCTTTTAGATATGATTCAACTCTTGTTTCCAAGTTCTTCTCTGCATACTCCTCTGTCATTTCAAGAAAGTGTGATACACATTTTAGAATAGCAACATTGGAGAGTGTTAATTCAAGATTGATTCCATAGCAGAATTTCGCAGCTAGCTCGAATGATTCTAGGCCGCCCGGCACGTTCGCCAGACTTATGCGCGAAACCTTCGAGTCTTTAGCCTCTAACAGCAGTTTCCTTATTCTTCCACTCTTAGAAACCAGAGGAAACTGTGGAAAAAAATGCACATAACTTAGATATATGCTGAATAATGCAGAAAACTAATAGAAAAATGGTGTTACCTTGTGAAGTGCAAAGCTAGAAGATCCAACTTCAATTGTAAAATCACTAGATACATCAGAAATTGGCCTGGAACAAACAAATCTAGCTGAATAATTGAATGACTTAGACATGGTATTTAAAGCAAGAATTGCAGCAACACATTGTATTATAAATTATAGTTCTTAATCAAAAATGAAAAATTGTGTGTTTTCTTGGTGCAGCATGTACTTACAATCAATTCAATGCACAAAAATGAAGTTTCAATTTTTTTTTTTTCTGTATGTGTTGTGTTGTGTACACTCCACAAAACCAAAAGACAATATGTGATCTTTCCATGATCTAGTGTTGCAGTTGAAGGATGGACCCAACTAAATAAAAACAACTTTTTAGTGGGACTATATGTTTTGTCAGTTACTTCAGACAGTATGGTTACACAAGGTTAAGTCCAAATTTAATAATGGAGTATTGGTTGTGACACTTTATATGGTGTGGAACTGTGGATGGAACCCCCTTAAAATTTAATCCATAATATCACCAGTGAAAAAATGAGAAGTGGAAACTACACAAATATTTTCACATATCAATTGCAATTTCTGTAAAATTTTAGAGTAGAACTATTGTCAAATTTGGTGCCTCCCAACTCATTTTGCACTTCCAAAATTACTTACATGTGGCTTGACAATGAAAGAATAGAAAAATTCAGATGTGACTTGAGACAAAAGACTTTTTCATATAGATGGTGAGGCATTTATCACACCAATTCTGTACTTATTTCATAGTTTTACTAACTATGATGTGTAGTAATCCACATTTTTATTTATTAAATATAATAATATAAGATTAGTTAAAATAGTGTAAATATTTTATATTTTAAATAAAAAATCTTAGTTCAACTCTTAAAAAATAGAAATATAGATAGTAGATAAATACCTACTACCAATTACACAACTTTAAGCAGGAAAAAAAGAAAAAAGAAAAAAGAAACACAGAAGAATACAAGGATTACATCAAGATTTGGTCAAGGGTTATTGGTTAAAATAGAAGATAAGACAAAAAAAATAAAGTGTGATGAATTTTGTAACTAAAATTGAAAACAATAAACAATTAAAAAAAAAGTTATTAAAAGAAAAACTAAATAAAACAGGTGTATTTTAGCTGTATTCCTTCTGAAAGAACTGAACATTGAAGCATAAAAAGAACAAGAGACTAAGAAGTGCAACAAATAAGATTGAGAGACCAGAAAACTAAAATCAAAATTTTAAAATTTTATTCATAACATGTCATGAAGTTATCTTTTCTAAATAGTTAAGCAGTTAATTATAGGCAGATAAACAAGTATATCTGACTAACATATAAAATAAAATAGAACAATAAATAAATAAATAAATAAAATGGAATTAAGCATATATGTTTCAAGAGCAAGAAAACTAATTAATTACCATTCAGTGGCATGCCTTATGCTTGAACTTGGACGGAAGGTTCTTTTTCCTGAAATGCTAGGCTTCAATTCACCAACAGTTACCACTCCCATCTCCAAGAAGAAAATAAAGAAAAAGAAAAAAAAATGAACCTTGAAATTATTATGAATGAAACCTTAGCTTATGCACACCCCAGTAGATTAAAAAGAAAGAACTATATTTGCATCATTCTTCTGAAGAAGTGAAGGCAACATTGAACTTATTATGCAATTGCTAAAGGGTAGTGTGGTGTGTGGTGATGAGTGATGACTTTGAAAATTTATATTATTTATTATTGTAAGAGTTTATAATGATTAAAAAAAATAAACTTGAAGTAAAGTCAAGAGGGAAAACGCAGGTGTGGTTGCACTTTTCGGTGAAAGGTGATGAATAAAGTGTGACTTTTAATTTCTTTTGTTTTTGTTACAATGTTTTTTGTCTTAAGAAATTGCAGGAATCCGGAGGAATTGCAGTGCTTTTAGGGGGTTTGTAATAATGACTAGGGAAAGCTATTCACATAAACATTATTATCATCATAAACTAGCTCTATTATGTGTAAAGCAAAGTAGAAATTAATAGGATGAGTTGGATTACATGATTATAATGAGAAGTTGAGAACCATGCTATATTATATTATAGATTAGATTATTTACTAGTTATTAATTAATTTAAGTATTAAAATATTCAATTTAATTTTATATATATATATATATATTTTTTTGGTGACTATATTTTTATTTTATTTATTTAGTTAATAGATTATATTTTATATTAATAGATTTGGAGTTTTTTTTTATCTTTAATAATAAAATTGTGGTAGTAAAATGAAATTAAATAATTTTAATAGTAACCATAATATAATTTTATACCATTTTTAGAATAGTGCAATAGAAAATTCATAAAAAATTGTATAGATGTTTAGAGATTTATATTTTTAAAATGGATATGATTGTCTTTTTAAAAAGATATAAAAATAACTTTACAATCTTAATATTTTCATAAATTTGAGCTCACTTAATGGGTTGATGTTAATTTTGGCCTAGCAATTGAAGTTTAGTGCAGTGTATGTATCTTCCTCCATGAATAAATAAGGGAAGTGTTAGGTAATTAATAATTTTTTTGCATAATATGAATAATTATTAATTAAATTAAAATATACTACATTTTTAAATTATCAATCTAAATCTTAATATTAGAATAATTATTCGCACACCTAATTAAAAAAATATTCAATATATTTATTGTTCACATTATTTAGTATTTTTATTACCTACATATTCTTTTTCAATAATTAAATACACACATTCTTTTTAATAAATAAATATCAGGCACATATGATGGCATGGTTCTGACATAATAACTTAAATGAAATGTGACAACTGTTGGAATAATAATAATGGTCATAATGAGGCCATCAAAATCTTTTCTTGTAGTAGGTAACCAGGATTTCGTTATTTTTTTAAGGAAAAAAATATTTTTATACCTTTTGTATTAACTATTATAGATACAACTTTTTGTTTCTTAAAAGAAATTAAAGCTTATTCTTTCTCTACTGAATTCATACTTGTGTAAATATTGTAATATATGTTCATAATTATACCAATATTCTCATTAATCTTGTCAAAAAGCCTATCATTAATAATAATATTATGTATATTATATAATTAATAGAAATAGAGTAATATTAATATTATAATTTTACTATTAGAATAATATTTCAATAAAAATATTATTTTAAGAACGCGTGTCGTCTCTGTAAAATTATTTATTTCTAGATGGGAAGACAATATTCTCTTTAGTTGTCATTTATTGTGTACTATTCTTGATTGGCAGATAACATTATTATTATGCATGTGAAAATTATGTGATTCATAATTAGAAAACATCATCACTAATAAATTCTTTTGATATATATATGTTCAGGAAATTTTCTTCACTGTTATCACTTTTTGTTTGTTAATTCTGTTTCTGGGAAGCATCAATTTATATAAAGCAAAGTCACAGGCTTTTACAGCTTCACCTTCCAGGGAATTACACATGTCCACATTGCAGGTGGCCCTATTGCTCTGAAATTTATTACTACAGTCAAATAGTAATAATTAATAGAAACTAAAAAGTTTATTGAAAAATCAACTTCTAAGGATTAGCCAATTAATTTGTATAAATGTTAAAAATTTAAATTCGTTAGCAATAAATTCTTAAATAAATTTTAGATTATGATAAATTAATTTTTAGTTTGTTACAAAATAAAATAAAAGGTTTCTAAAAGTATTTCACTTATATATCTTCATTGTGTAAAATTCTTTTACTCTTTGTATTAACAATAATTGATAAAAATAAAAAAAAAACATATACTTAATACTTGATAATAATTTTTCAAAAAATTATACTTGATAATTCGTCTCTTAAATCTTAATTGTTATAAGTCTAAATTTGAGTTTGAAGAACTAAAAATAAAGAATGCTATTATTTTTTATGTTATTTCATTTAGGTCAACCAGATTACTTAAATTCTTAATAATAAAATTTGAATATAATAAAAAAAAGTCTTAAAAACAATGCTTTTAGTATTTTTCTTTTTCTTTTTTTTTTCTTTAAATCTGACTTCAAAGTGGACCAAATGCATCAAAGCTGAAGAATGAGATCCCAAGACAACATGATGCTTTTGTTAGGCCCAAAACATTTATGTGTGATGAAAAAATGAAAATTCTATCATAGTGTTTCTTTGTCTAATGATGCCATATTGAAAAATATTTGTTTGATTAAGGCACAACATATTATTCTTGTATGTAGTTTGGAGACACAGGAATCTCAACTCTATTAATTTGTGAGATTTTGTCTAAAAATTGATAACATAAGAATTCATATCAACACATAATGTCCAAGCTAATTAAGTAAACATAATAACTTTCTTTAATAAGAAAAAAATAAAGTGATTTGTTTTGGTCCTGGCTAATTATTAAGTTACACTAATACTTTATAGTTATAGCCCTATCATCACTATCATAAAGATCAATTATAAAACGGATGTATGAAGAATCAATCATGGGCCTTGCTGCATCATTTGGAAAAAAAAAAAAAAGAATTGTTTCTCCTTTGCAAGAAAATTTTCATACTTGAATGTTAAATTAGATTGTGTTCTGAACATTTATAATAAAATAACACTTTATGAATAATATTGGATTGTAATTTTATTTTGAATAATATATAAATAAAAAATTATTTGTATGCTAAAATCAACTACTAAATTTTTAATGTGTATTTTAATATATATTTTATACTAGCCACTAATTATGGTGATTAATTTTAATGTATTCGTGAATGTTATCCAATTTTCTCTAAATTAAAGGATAAGTGGTGAAAATAATAAAGCTCATAGTTTATGTTGATATTTTGTAATGAAATATGTAAAAAAAGTAGACATGTGATAGTTGTTGGAATTAATTCATGTATTAGGAGTTTATGACTTTATGGATAGTTGGGTTTTCTTTACATACAATTTGTTTAATTTGTGAGCTATCATAATATAATTCAATAACAATAATCATATACGAAATTATAAGGGATAAGTATTATTTTGGTCCCTCACGTTGAGGGTCGGAATTAAACTTATTTTTGGTGTATATTTTGATTTAAAATCATCTTTAATGTGTTTTTTTATATTAAACTCGTCCTTTTAATTTTTTTTTGGACAAAAATACCCTCCACTACCATCAGCATTTTTACCTCCATCACCACCAGCACCTTTACTCCCATCACCAGCACCACCAGCACCAGCACCTTTACCTCCACCGCCAAGAAAAACAACATCAATAAAATCAACACAAATTCAACAAATCCACAAATCAGAAATTCAACAAATAAATCAACACAAATTTAACAAATTCAGAAATAAAAAATTCAACAAACGAACCCAAATTCAACAAATCAAGAAATAAAAAAATTCAACAAATTAATCCAAATTCAACAACCAAATCAAAATTAGAAGAGAGGCAGTCACAAATGCAGAAGCAGAAGCAGTCATAGAATCAGAAACAGAAACTCAAGCAGAAGCATATGCATAAGAAGAAGATACTGATGCAGAAGCCGAAGCTGCAGAAGCAGATGCAGCAGAAGAAGCAGATGCAGCAGAAGAAGAAGCAGAAAAAGCAGATGCAAAACCACCGGCGCTTGGCCACCTATCCCCAGCGGCGGCGACAGAGCGTCCAGGGACCGGCGACGCACTCCACCCTCAGATCCCTCTCTCTCCTCGGCCACCCATCACCCGTGGACCAGCTCAGCCTCGGATCCCTCTCTCTCTCCTTCGTGCGCCGCCCTCCTCGCGTCGTTCTCCTCTTCCCGGCGACGGTCCTCCCTTCCACCGGCGCTCCCTCTCTCTTTCCCCTCTTCTCTTCTCCCCCGTCGCAGCCCTCTCCTTTCTTCTTTCTTCCGGACGATTTTAATAAAAAAAAACACGTTGAGGATGATTTTAAATAAAAATATACACCAGGGATAGATTATTCCGATCCTCAACGTGAGGGACCAAAACAGTACTTATCCCAAATTATAATGACACCATTGCCTTTTCATATTTATTTTTTTAAATGATGGTATCAACTATCAAACAACCATATTATTCATACATGCATACAAATTAAACTCTTTTAATTTTAATTTATAAATCCTAAACTCCTATTAATTAAACTTTTTATTGAATTAAACAATATAATGTATCAATTTCCTTATTAACTGTAGTCCATCATTATTAGTCACGCACGAAGTTAATTTTTCAGTGAAACACGCAGCATCTTATTAAGTTAAAAATAAAATAAAATACTTAATTCACAGGATGGTGACAAAGATTTTCAATTAATTTTCTTGTTCTCTTCTGAATCTTGATCCACAATTTGCCTGAAATCATGCAAAGACGTATTCAATGGGGGCAACCATGTCTCCACTAGTGCAAGACAAGCATGCATTTGCAGGCAAGAATTACATGGACCCACCACTCTATTTATATTTTCATATATAATTATATATAAATATAAGCATTTAATTTTCATATAGTGCAAATAGTTTTATACAAACGATATCACATCAATAAAAATTATTGATTTTGAAATAAACATAATACTTTTTTTAATCGTGTAATCGTGTTATCATTACATTAAACTAAACTTCAATTATAATGATTTATATATTATTTGTTTCATATTTTCTGATTTGATGGAAAACTCCTCTGACCAATGAGCTAGTTATATTGTAACATTACGTAAATCAATAATGTTAAAGAGAAAAAAAAAATCTAAACTTTAGCAACAATAATAAATATTAAATAAAATAAATTCAAATTTTTTTGGTTAAATTTTTTTTAATAAACTACTAAAAATATATTCGAATAATTTTATTATTAATAAAAATATATTCAAATTTTGTTATCAAATTTTTAGTAATTTATCATTTTTTTATTATCAAATATATTCGTAGGTAAATTATACATGAAACACTAATAACTCTATGATTGCTATAGTTACATTACTACATATCTTAATGTAATTATTGGCCATATATTAAATTCTTGTCATGAATTGTATACGTCCATCACCTCTCTTGTGTCCAAGTATTTTCTTCACTTTGGCTTGATGGATTAAGGCTATGATTTGGTGTGTTATTCAACTTAGCTAAATTAACCACATACATAATTTTTTTATTCCTCAAGATTAAAGATTAATTCACCGTATAAAATTGAGTTTAATTTAGAGTTTGTTGTTGGCTAATAAATTACTACATATATACACAAAACAATATTCAAATCCTGACACTTACTTAAACAGACTAGTAAAATAACCTGAGATTCAATGCACTAGAAAAATTAAACATTTTTTTTTTTTATCTTGTTAACCAAGATATTTTTGTAGTAAATTTTAGTTTGATCTTTTTTTAATATTCAAATTATTATTTTTTCCACTTCAAAAAAAAATAGTTATGAAATCAAAAGAAGTTGCAAGTGTGTTTAGTTCCCCAAAATAACAAATACTTATTTATCTTTATGTGCTTTTTAATTCCTTTTAGAATATACGTACGTGACAATGACATAGTTTATTGCCTTTTCTTGTGAGAGGAAAAGTTAAAAGGAAAAGGGAAACAATATAAGTTAATCGAATTTTTAAGCCTCCCAATATAAAGGTTTATGAAATTAAAACATTCCCGCCCTTAGTTTTACTCAAACTTCACATTCAATAAATAATGAACTAAATATTATGAAATATGAACATGCTTCATTTCAAAAATAAAACAGTGATGATATTAAAGAAAAATTACTAAACATTTGGTGTTGCCGTTGTACATGTTTATTTTTGTCAAGCTTTTTTTTCTGTTCAAAAGTTTAGGTAAACAAGTCACCAAAAAAAAAGTTTAGGTAAACTAGACATGGATCAAGGCATCAAGGTCATGGTTCCGAACCTACGACCCTGGAAGTAGGCCCAAAGAAATTTAGGAAAGTAATTAAAAAAACCATCAATTTATGAACCCAAAAAAAATCAAGTAAAAGAAT
>NC_029773.3:89644927-89648788 GCF_000817695.3 Arachis duranensis | reverse complement strand
TACACAATCGAACGGATAATTAAACCAATAATAGTACATGTATTGTTCACTTTGGCTTGATGGATTAAAGCTATGATTTGATGTGATATTCAACCTAGCCAAATTGACCAGAAACATAGATATACCACGTAATATACCATTTTTTCCTTTTAAGATTTGAGCTTCTTAGATTTGAGAGATATTATGAATTAAAGGCCAGATTCTTCAGTTGATTTTTACTTTTGAGATCCGATTAAATATTTCTATGTATTTTTTTACAATTAAAAAATTATTAATGATTAAAATAAAAAAATTAAAAATACCAGAACTTTATGTCATGAGTAAAAAATTTTGACAAAAATATTGAAATTAGAAATGCTATATTTTTTAAAAGAAATTTATGCATTCAATGCATTAGAAAAATTAAAAATCTTTTTCTTTAATCTTTTTAACCAAGATATTTTTGTGGTAACTTTTAGTTAAATATATCTTTTTAATATTCAAGTTATTATCTTTTCCTCTCTGAAAAAAAAAAAACACTTTTCGTTTTGAAAAGAAGGTTATCTATCGTTTTCTCTAACAACCAATACATATATATCATTTGAATTTTCTTTTATTTAACATGTCACTCTTTTATCCGAAATTGCAAGTGTGCTTAGTTCCCTAAAATAACAAATACTTATTTATATTTATTTTCATTTTAATTCCTTTTAGAATATACGTGACACAATTTTTTTCATTTTCTTGTTAGAGGAAAAGAAAAAGGAAAATAATGCAAGTTAATCGAATTTTATTAAGTCACCCAATGTAAAGCTTTGTGAAAATAATCCCGCCCTTAGTCTTACTCAAAATTGACATTTAGTTAGTAATAACCGTAAATATTATGATTTATGAACAAGCTTCCTTTCAAAAATAAAATAGATATATTAAAGAAAAATTACCAAAAATTTGGTGTTGCCGTTGTTCAATTTTTTTTCACTGTTTTTTTAAACTTGACAAGCTAAGGATTTTAATGAGACACATTGGACTATTAGACTTTGGCCACTGCATTTTTTATTTTTACCATTAATATTCTATGAATTTAATACGAGGAATAAAGTTAGAATAGTGGAGAAAAAATGGAATGGAATTGGATTAAAAACCAAGATATCCACATACATCATCAAGCCGATTTACAATTTTTTTTTTTTGAAAGGAGAAGTTAAACATAATAAATGGAGTATAAAAAGACAACAAACTGAATCAAACAAAAATAATTAAAAGAAAGTAACTGCAAAGAACATTAATAGATATTTTCTGTTGCCTTCGATATTGCTATTAACAATAGAAAAAATTCACACTTAACTATTTCTTATAATTTATAAAGAATTGATGGACAATATTGACAATTTTTTTTTTATATTCTGAAAATTTCTTTTATTTTTTTTTAGCCAAATATTCTAAATAATGGTAGAAAAACACACCATTTATTTCTTTTACTCTTGTTTACTAGTTTCTCCGTCTAACTTTAAAAATATTTTTTTTAGAGTTTTTGGACACGACTATTGTGTTCAAACAAAAGATAACCATACGCATTAAATCTACCAAAAAAAAAATCACAGTAAAAAAACAAGTGATAATTATATTTAACATCTTTGTTACACAACACATATATATATATATAATATTTTTTTGGTGGACCACTTTAAATTAACTCAGTTTCTTCTTCGTATTGACTCTTTCAAACAAAACAAATCAATTTACAATTAATAATATTTTTTTATTATTGTAGGACTAATCTAAACTTTAATTAACGACTTAGGATACATTTTCTTGACTATACATTTATACAATGGAGATAAAAAATTAATAACTAAATTTGGATGTTGAACATTAAAATAATTTTTAAGATCAAGATGCCTAAATATAGCTAATAAAAAATTATCTTAGCTTGTTTTAATTTTAGCGTATTTTATGATTGGAAATGTCATCATACTTCTTCATATTAGTACAATACAATGTTTCTTAATACACGTTAATTTAAATATATGTCCAATTATTTTTAATTAAATTTAATAGTTTGCCTTAAATATAATTTTGCAATAGTGGTATTCAATAATTAAAAAAAAATGGTTAAATGTCACGTCAGTTTCTGAATTTGCATCCTCACCGTTAATAGTAAAAACAGATTTGAACTTAGAGCATGTGAAATCATGATTGTAAAATAGGGTAAAGTATATTTTTTGCTCTTGAAGTTTCACAAAAGTTTCACAAATATTTTTAAGTTTTAATTTGTTTCGATTTTATCCTAAAAGTTTTCGACTTGCATCAAATATATCCCTAACGGCTAATTTTTTAAAAAATTTAAGGCCAATTCAACAACAATTTCATAAGAACAACCCTCAACACAAATAAATCAAGTATAATTTTTATGCATTATTGTTAGATTAGTCTTAAAATTTTTGAAAATTTAACCGTTAGGGATATATTTGATATAAATCGAAAACTTTTGAGACAAAATTGAAACAAAATAAAATTTAGGGGTATTTTTAAAATTTTCGTCAAATTTCAAAGATAAAAAATATACTTTACCCAAAAATAAGGAATAGAAAACAACACAATATTTATTTGTCTCACAAGTTTTCACTCTCTTATGTTACATTTTAATCATGTTTTCCCTATGTCCATTCATATTTTGTTGTAATGGGATGATTATAAAAAATATATACTTTTAAATATCCAAATAACACATGTTGTATTATATCTATTTTTATTATTTTTGGACTTATTGAAACAACCCTAATTCCAATATTCAAACTTTTATTATTTTTCTTAACATTATGTTCTAATAAACACATTTTTTTAAATATCTAAATAACATCCGTCTTCATTCCTATTTTTCACAATTGTGGTAGGAATTTCTATTAATCCTTTCCACTCATGTAATTAAAGATGAAGATGGATGCAATGTCATCCTATCACACCTTTGAATTATATATATATATATATATATGTCTTTTGTAAAATTTTATTTTTTAATAAACATTACAAATGAGCTATAACTCAAATGATATAATCTCCTCATCTTTATTTAAAGGTTTTGAATTTAAGTCTCACTCTTAACTTAAAAAAAAAAAAATATTACCTACATATTATCATGCTAATCTCTTTGATGAACAAGTTAGACCCAATTTGGATAAACAACTTAATTAAGTTTTTTTTGAAAAAATAGCTTAAACAATAAATGACTATATTAAAAGTAGTTTATAAATAAGTTATTTTGTATTTGAATTTTTAGTTTTAAAAGTACTTATTTTATAAAAATGTGATAAAAAGTGATAGTATTATGAGAGAAGTCATTTTTTTAACTTTTCTATAAGTTCCTAAATAACTTTTTAGAAAGCCACAATTTAATTTTAAAAATTACACCAAACATTAATACTACTACTTTTCATAAGTCAAAAGTTAAAAAAAATGACTTTTATAGCTTCCAAACAGCCCTTAATACTACAACTTAAATAAAGTTATCGATCTTAAATCCAATGAACATGAACAAGTAAAAATTATTTTTTATCTTTTACTTTTTACTTTTTACTTTTTAGTACTATCATTAAACATCACATAATTAAGAGACTTAAATGATGTAGATATATAACTAACGTGATGACTTTCATTCAAAAAACAAAAATTTAACATTTTGTCGCCTCAATTGACCATACCATTTACAATTAAGAATAACCTAGAGAATCTTTTTTGATATTTTTCTTTTTTTTTTTCCTTTTTTTCACACGAATCACAAGCCTACCTGTAATATGCTTTTTCACAGATTTATGGATATATAAATCATTATAACTTTTGTACATACGAATTACGGGCAGATTAATAGAGTATGCAGATATAAAT
>NC_029773.3:89631580-89644881 GCF_000817695.3 Arachis duranensis | reverse complement strand
AATAAATATATAATCAAACTCGTTTATTCTAATATAATAAATTATTGCATGAGATAGATGTCAAATATCTATTAATAGCATAATTAAATAAATTATTATATTTTATACCCTTTTGACTATATTGGCCAAAAAATTATTGATCATCTAACATAACTCAATAATCCATATAACATAAGTTATTATATTTTTCCTTACGTTTATAACCAAGTTTTCATAAGAAAAATAATCAAAGTGTTTCAGATTTGAATAGTCAAGTTTTTCAAGCACACCAAATAACAAATGGAAAAGATAGGAGACTCGAACCCGTAACCTCTTAATTGAGTATGAAAAATCTATGTCATTTGAACTATTACTCATTGGCAACTAGAGTTAATAGTTAACTGATGCTAATTAAAAAAAGTTAATCCCTTAATATTATTTTCATTTTATTTATCTTAAATTATAAATAAACTAATATTGAATAATTAAATAGAAATATCAAAATTCGAATGTGTCAAATTACTTCTTTGGCCATGCGGTAACTCACAAGAAATTTGATCCAACAATTACATTTCGTTAACACCATTAGTATAACACACTAAAACAAATTCTTTTGCAATCCACATTTACCACTTGTCATTTTTCCATTGAAATAATGAATGACATAGTCATCCACTCATCCTAGTCATACTAAATCTTGGAATACTAGTCATGTATTTAATGCAAAGAAAAGAATAGAACAGAAACCACCCCATTATTATTCTTTAGTTTGCAGAGCATACTACTTCAGAATAATAAGTTTTACATCACTGCTCCGATCCAATGTTGGAGGACCTAATGCACTCACTTTACATCTATGAATTTCCAACACATAACAATGTCTCAAAGTATTGATGAATAGATCTAGGCACTTCATCTCTGTAAACTTTACAGAGAACCCTCAAACCATAATCTTCCAGGCTATAAGACATTATTTTACCATTTTTGAACAATACAAGCATGGAGTTCTCCTCCTCTTCTTCTTGGCGATGAACAAAACTTAACACAGAAAATGGATTACTTGAAACATTCCACCACAAGGCCGATTCCCCATCATGCATGCGGTTAAGATTGACACGATATCTGGCAACCCATGAAGAGTAATCTTCCTCCAACTCCCAAATATCAAACTCCAAAGTATCAGATAGAATCAAGTGCAACCTCCCTCTACATTCTCCAAAATACTTAACACATGAGTCATCAACAGATGGCACTGCTGGCAATTTATCAAAGCAAAGCCGGTTGGTATCAAAATAAACGGAATTGTCATGATCTAAACGAAACCAATGAATAGCACCGTTGCAATAAACTCCCTCTGTGACACGTAAGCCATCAGGTAGGTTGCAAATAACTTCACTCCAACCACACGTCTCCGATGAATACAAGCGAATCTCAATTCTGGGATTGAGAACCTTAAATCCAACCCTACGACCATAATATATAACCGATGGATTCATTTGGCCGAATAAAATAACTTTGTAAGAAAGAGGTTGTTTCAGAGGTTCGAAAACAAGATAAGCCTTCAATTCAAAAGGTTCAAATATATCATCACCGTATGGGGAATCTACATCGCCAACCGGGTAATCTAGATAAACGCATTGGTCATCGCTCATCGCTGGGTTGTGTATGCGAAAGTGGCATGCTCGTGAGTCTTCACTTGTTGGACCAGGTTGGGATGTCGGTATAACATTCCATAGTAATAGACCATTGCAAGAGTGCATAATAGAAGACCTGTAGTTGCATCCATCAAGATCAAGGTGGAAGAACATTTTGTTGTCATTGTTATCATTGGCGTGTAAAGGAACTATAGAAGCTCTTTGGGCCTTGGTGTCTGCGAAATTTTGAACCAAAAGAGCAGTGGGTGGAGGGTTGTTATTGTACTTGTGGTATAAACGACAAGTATGTGAATAAGGAAATTTGGTGTTGGAGATGAGTGACGACCATTTCTTACACACACATTTGCATTGAATCACTTGCTTCACTGGCAATCGAAGAAGGATCTCTGTTAAGAGATCCCTGTCTCCGATCACACTGTCACATGGACTATCCATCGTGGATGATGTGTGGTGCTATAAAACTACTAGGTATGGGTCACACACCTCAAGCCTACTACTATATATAAAAAATGAGTAAAGCTAGGGAACTAAAAGTATATCAGCCAAAACCCAACTAAATATTTTTAGATGAATTCAAAATCTCTACGAGTTAATATATATGGATAGGTTAATGTGAGAGAAAAAAGGAAGATTTTTATAGGGTTTAATTATGTTTACTTAATCAATTTAAAATTTTTTAAATTTTGAATTTAAAAAAATTAAAATTAATTAATTATTGATATAAATTAATATAGTTTTGTTTAGTTTTTGGCTGATAAGCTTTTGGTTCCTTATACTTTTCCTAAAACTAAAAATAGAAAATATTTGTTCAAATTATGGAGACATGAAGTATCCTTTTATGCACAAGAAGGTATCTTAATGTGTAATAAACTTAGCCCAATTAGTAGAGTCAAGGTAGATATTAGTACAAATAATAACAGTTGAATTGTTAAGAATTGCAAGAGAATCATGTTGAGAATGAATAATTTAATTTTCTGCAATTAATAGTCTCTAATCTCTCTTTGATTCAATACCTTTTTCTCACTAATACACTATTTTCAGATACTCGTAATATCATTGTAATATGAGGTAGCAAAAAATTACTTGTATATTTCCAAAGAGGAATAACACATTATTGACAAATATATGTAACTATTCATCTTATTTTTTACAAATTAAAGCTTTTAAAACATTAAAAACAGAACAAATGACTGTAAATATTATTAGAATACACTCTAACCAAAATAAACTTGTTTCAATCAAATGTGATTATATATTACTAAATATATAATATTATATTTAATTATATAATATTTTAATTTTTAATCTTTTCTCTACCAAATTTTTAGATTCGTTCTTGATTATAACACTTTTAAAGTCAATAATCAAAATACACATAAGACGAAAAAATTAATATAAATTAAAACAAAAATAATTTATTTATTCATATAGAATTAAATAATTAATATAATTAATTAGTTATAGTTAATTAATACATTTAACTTTAATAAATCATGAAACACCTTCAAATACCGGTTTTTTTATTTATTTCAAAAAAAAATTTTGTTTTTCATTGTACATCGTTTTAAAAAATTTTATATTTTTATCCATTATCTCACAATTTCATACTCAGTGTCCGTAAAATAGAAAATATTTTTTTATCTCAATTTCGCAGTCATTGACAGCTGTTTTATTCAAAATTTGCAGCCAGGACAATTGGGGAATAGAAATTAACCTATACATGAAAAGAAAATGTTAGGAACAATGATTTTGTTGAACAATATGAATAACTATTAATTAAATAAAAATATATTATAACTCTAAATTAATTTTTTAAATTTTAATATTAAAATAATTATTTATATACTAATAAAAAAAATATCTAATATATCTATTATTTATATTATTTAATATTTTCATTATTTACCTATACTTTACCTACATGAAATTAATTGAGATATGAGGAGGAAGAAAAGAATGAACAAGGTGGAGCTGAGGGTGGCTATGCACAATGCCAAACAATTCTTTAACTATGAAAAGCAACGTATCAAAGAAAAAGAGATGGATAAGTGAAGAACCTAATTGGGGTAAAAAGAAAAGAAGGAAAATGTGTGATTAGACCAATGAATTCAGATACAGAAAAAAACTATAGTGGCTGCCGCTTTGTCAATCGCCGTAACCCATACCACTGTCATAGTCGTGTCGATGACGGCAACAAAGCCTCCGTGTAGCTGAGGCGTTCACATGATGCACGATCATTTTGGCGAAGGTATCGTCGTTGACAATCAAAGCTTCAAGAGAGAGGTACGAATTGGAAAAAAAAAAAAATCTATCTTCTGGAGTATAATGAAGGGAATATTTCACTCAAATTAACTTTTAATTTAAAATTTGAATTTTAAAACACTAAAAATATTTTGTTATGTGTGTATTTTGTTATTTGGCTTTTCATACCTTTCTAGATATATTTTATTGATATTCTACTATGTTAATTTTGTTCAGTTTATAACAAAAAATGCTTTAGATATCATGTCTTTTCTTAGATTCTAATTGTAGAAACTTAATTTAGAGCTTATGAATTGTACTGGCATGTTTAATATTTGAATTTTTTAATTTTAATATGGAGAGAGGGTTGGTGTATAGTAGAGTTATGAAAGTATATGGTGTTTTATCAGGGTATGAGGACTATGTAAAATAAATTGGACCGTCTGATTAGAAGTACTGAAAATTTTGGGTCCGATTTGTGTATTGGCAGAAAATCCTAAATCCAATTTGTGTACTGACAGAAAATTCTAGGTCTGATTTCAGTATCCACAAAACTCTGTTTCACACAAATTGGACCGTCCGATTTATGTCATTCTCTCTCTGCAATGAAATCGGACAGTCCAATTTCTTTCCATTAAAACAAAAAATTGAACGCCATCACAACCGTGTATATCTCCCCAATACTCCATAACTCAACATAACTCAAATTTTAATCTCATATAAAAAAAATTAGCCTTAATATTTAGCTTTATTTTTCACTATTGTATATGTATGAGAGGAGCTAAAATATACTTCTTTTTAATATTATGGAGAGAAAATAAGTTTAGTATACAGTGTGTATAATATAATAGGGATAAAATTAAAATTATAATCAGTTAATAATTAATTTAATTAATTCCTAATAATTTCGAATTTTAAATTTCAAAAACATAAGGATTTGGTTATGGGGAAGTTACATATTCCTCCATTTTACACGTGCAAAAAACGTGCTGCAGTCTTTTTTTTCTGCCAGTCTCTTTCACTCTCTCCGAACTAAGCCGCAAAGATCACCGCCGCCGTCTGCCCCCCAGAATGCAGCCTGACGCCGTCCAGCTGTCCAAGAACGTCTGACAAAGACACCGCCTTCGCGCAGCCCAAGACCGCCATGACCGCCGCTGCCTTCAACGACGTCGCAGCCTAGATCCTCCTCGCTCTCACCGTAGCACTCACCGGAAAGGCCGGCGGCAGCGGCGGCCACAAGAGCCCCCTGGTGTCCGTGTGAGTTCTCCTCTCCGAAAGATGATGGTATCCAACCGGCGATAAAGCTGGTGGTGCGGCAGTGTTCGAAAGAGCACGATACGGTGGACGAGGCGTATATCAACTTAACTCTCGCCAGAGTGATGGTATCGGAATTCGTGATGGACTTGATTGGGATCCACTCGATCTTCGACACATTTGTGTTCGGATTGACGATTCCGAAGGAAGGGAATTTTGCAGAGAGGAAAAATTTTGATAATGTGTACAATGGGTTTTAAATTTGGTCTAATACAAAAAAAATTCCAAACAATTATTTCAAAAAATTAACCATCTCAACCCAATATCAATAGAATTTACCTAAATACCCTCTCCCCCAACCGTTTGTTACCCCATCCTCATCAATCACCCCACTTCTCCGATGTTAGAAATTTCTTCATCGACTATCAAACAATCATCCACATAGTTATTAATCAACTATTTTAATGATAATAGTAACCACCTAACAAACGTTTTTTTAGTTTTTTATTTTCAAATTTTTTTAATATTATGTTTTAATAAACATAATTTTTAAAATTTAAATATACTAATAATATAAAATATTTTATATAACTATTCAATCACATCTATTCGTTTAAATGACCATTCAAATAGTCAAAATAAAAAATAATATTTTTACTGACGTGACGATGTAATAGTATATAATTAAAATTAAATTCTATTTTTAAATATTTAAATAAGATTGTTAGTTCTCATTTCTTTTTTCCACAACTGTAGGAACTTCTGCTGAATCCTTTTCACTCATGTAACCAAAAATAGATATGGATGCAATTTTATCCTATCACACTCTTGAATTATACCTTCTGTCGAGTTCTAACTCTCAAGTAGTAGTTACCAACATTCTATATATTCCCCTTGAAGAACAAGTTTATAATACTAACAAATAATGTCAAAGAATCTTAAATTCTATGGGCATGAAACTAGTAGTAAAAAATTATTCTTCCTAGCTAAGCAAACATGATGAATATATCAAAACAGCCACGGCCACCCTAGCTTGCCTTGGAATTTATACCCTAGGTGGTTGCATGAAACATGAAATCAAACAGTGTTAACAGAATTGTTATTTTCATTACATCACTATGAACATACACAAGTTAATTAAGAATCCCCTCCATACTCAAAGGGTCATATATATTATTAATATGACACGTATAGGAAGGTTGGAACCTTTTTTTTTTTTTACTATATTATTCTATGAATCTGATGCGAGGACCAAACTCACCAAAGTTAGAATGGAGGAAAGGAATTGAATGGAATTGGATAAAACCTATCATGATCTATCTCCACGTCATCAGCTATATACCAATCCCAGCATCTTAGGGAACCAATTATTAGAATAAAATGGTAATAACTAAGTGCAAAAATTCTATTGGTATATTAAAATTAACTATTAAAATCAATTATTAATGTATTCGTATATTTTTAATATATATTTTATCCTAATAATTAATTTTAATAACTAATTATAATGTATATCTAACCTAATCGAACTAGGTGATAATGTGAAATGTTGGTAAGATCATATCAAGCCAACTAAATTACTAGAACATTCACTTTATCCTGTAGCTGTTGACTAATTTACAGGGGGTGTATAATTGGGTTGGATGAATTGGGTTTAAATAAAAAATATATTCAAATCAATTAAAATATAATTGGGTTGGTTTGGATTTGGTTTTAATATTTTTTTAACTCAAATCCTAATAAATTCTAAATTCGAATCGACTAAAATTGAATTAGTTTGGTTTGTATAATTGGATATTCAACTGAAATGATAAAATAAACAAAAAAAATTGCAGAAAAATGACGAAAAATGCTATAAGTATTTAAAAAAAATTAAATTAAATTAAAAATTATCATTATAAATAATATTATAACAAATTAATATATAAAATATTAAACTACAAATTAACATCAAAGATCAACGGTACTATAAATTATATTTTTTAAATTGAATATATAGGATAATATAGGGTATTAAAGCTAAGGTTGAATTAATTTTTGTAAGGCAGAATATATTTAATTCAATGAGAATAAATCTGATTTTATCCAATTAACTATTTGGTATATATTAATACCGATTAAATTTGATCATTTTGATTTTGATTGGAAAATCGGATCATCAAAATCATTCACTTACACCACTGCTAATTAATTAGTCTTTACAAAAAGAAAAATCATAATAATGATTTATTGGCATTGTTTTAAGTTTAATTGGTGGGTGTGGGTGATGGGCGAAAACTTGTCATGCATGCTATGGTGATTATTATTAAGTATATCTAGTTACATTTAATATTTACTTTCAGTTTATACACAAAGCGAGTGATATATTACAAAATTAGTTTTCCTTGCTAATTAATTGTTTTCAAAAATAAAAATTTTTAAAATTATGATTAAAACTAATTAATTTAAAATTTGATTTTTAAAATTAAAATTAATTTTTTTATTATGATTAGACTTAATTAATTCAAAATTTAATTTTTAAAATTAAAATTAACTTTTTTTAACTTATTATTTAGCTTGTTAAAAAAAAGCATTGTTTTCTTATATTTTTCTTTTTTCAATTGTTTTTAATAGGCAACATATAAAGAAACTACTAGACACAGTAGAGTGATGGTAAAAATTTTTGGTGTTTACTTCGGTAAAGTCATTTTAAAACAACAAAAAACGTTTTATCGATTTTCACATACTAAATTTTAGGTTTAAGTTGGAGTAATAAGTATTTTGATGTATTCTCAACTCTCTTCTTTATTTCAAAGTCAAATGTCTACAAATTATTAAAAAGAAAAAAAAAACAAAGAAAAAGAACTATTTTTATACTAAAATTTTTTATCCAAATAAATTTGACATCTCTAATATTTATATTTTTGTTATAAGAAAGTTTTCCAACACATCTAAGTAACAGAAAAATGATTTATTTGTCAATATAGTAAATCATAAATCATAACCCTAACCCTAAGGTTACAATAATTTTTGTAATGCAATGCAATTCTTTGAAAGGGATGTAAAGGACACATGGGAGTCTTTCAGGGACTTTGACTTTGCATAGTGATATCATTTCTAATTGGATATAAGATTCCATTCTTTTGGCAGACTATGTTGACAACGCAGCATTGTCTTTGTATCATTTTTTAATTCTTTGTATAAATAAATTAATTAATTAACAATTAGAATAATGTTCTTGATGCTGCAAATCAGAGGCCGAAAGAAAGAGATCTTTCGGTTAATAAATTAAATTATTAAAAACACAAAAAATGTTCTTATTCCAATCCGTTGATTATTGTTCTTGTACGGCCACCCCCATAGTTGAGCTCAATTATTATATAGTATATGAATTATTAATTACAAATAAAATACATAGGAGATAATAAAAAATTAGAGTAAAGTGATTTATAATTATTTTATTCTATATTCTTTAATTATCATTTATTTTACTTTGTATTTTTTAATTATCATTAAAATAGTTGAATAATATCATAAATTTAATTTTTTTAAACATTTAAATTGATAAAAAAAATATACATAAATTATTATATTTCTAATACATTTTTTAAATAAGAGTTTTATTTGAGTTTAATTAAATTTTTGTATAATTTTTTTATCTTATGCTGATTTTTTTTAGACTTGACGAAAAAAAATTCTAACTTTTTTTAATTATAAAAGTTTTAATATCATATTATGAAACCATTTTCTTCAAAAATTTAAACTAATAAAAAAATATATACATAATTTTATCTAAGAAATGGTATTAAACATAATAAATATACCAACGAACTATAATTCAAATAGCATAATCTCTCCATATTCACTTAGAAATTGCATGTTCGAATCTCACTCCTAACTTTAGGAAAAAATAAATATATAATTACATATATTAAATTAAAATAAATAATTTCAAATTAATATTTCTCCCATATTAATTATTGTTTCACAATATATATGTTTTGTGATGCTAAATGCAACTTGGTCGTCACCATCACCCAAATGATCAGAGAGCATAATCTTAATTTCCCTTATCCAAAGTTCAATATTATTCAAACAAATATCTCAAAGGAATGACTTTATTAGCAACAAGTCTTTCTCTTTCCTAATAATCGATTCACCAATGAATAATTAATCTTTTTTTTGTTACCTTTCTAGATTATGCAATTATGAAGTCCGTTACAATCCTCAAACCAACCACTATAAATAAGACCTAATGAAATCTCAAAGTCCACACCAAGGAACAAAACACACAAAAGCCTTATATTTTCTCTAACTTATGTTGCATGTGCCATAGCATCACACAATTGTTCTATGAGCTTGGAGCAAGCCCTGCAGTTCATGAGCTTGACAATGATCCCTATGGAAGGCAAATGGAATGGGCCTTGAGAAGCTTGGGATGCAACCCTTCAGTCCCAGCAGTCTTCATTGGTGGAAAATTTGTTGGCTCTTCAAAAGATGTTATATCCCTCCATGTTGATGGTTCCCTCAAACAATTGCTCATGGATGCTAAGGCCATATGGTTTTAGTATCTACCTTGCATCAACTAAACCTCTGTTTGAAAATAATTGTTTGAAGACAAAAATACAGATAAATTTGATAGACATAAATCTATTTAGAAAAAGAGATAAAAAAATATCTCTGTTCTAAATAGGTTTTTTGTATTTATATTATTTAAAATACAAAAACAATAGAGACAGATTTTTCCGTCTTTATTGTCTCAATATATAATTCTGTAATTTTGTCAGTAAAATATATGTCAAACGGAGCTAAAAAAATAGCAAGAAATTAAAAAACTATGTATTAAATAGTAGAATGTAAGTTAAGCTTAGTGTTTTTTTCCCTTTTAAGGACACCCCTTCTTTTTCTTGAGTGTCCTCTTTAATTTAAATTGTAATGAAAGTCAGTCTATATATATGAAAATATAGTCTTCGCTTGCTTTTTATGTATTATTATTGTAGGTGTATGTAGTGTTTAATTTTCTTTAAGTAGGTCTTCTAGATAATTTTATATTGGGAAAGTATGAGGAGTTAATAGAATATTTGTACAATGTGTACGATGGAAGTTTATGGAATATTAGAGATATAACCATGAGTGTTACCTTTTCTTATTAGGATGAGTGGTATTATGACATGGTATTAAAGTTTAGTTTAAGCTTTTAGGAAAATATTTATTATCCCTAGTACTCGGATGGTTATTCTAAATAGTATGTGAGATGTTCATTTTGTAACTCAATAACTCATTATACACATTGTAAAAATAGTCCATTGTCTCCTTAGCGGAATATAATCCTTTTATATTATATCATATACACGTATATTATGAAAAAATAGAGATGCTTATTATAGCATATAGTTTCATTAAAACTTGAAATTTCAAAACCCATGGAAGAAAACATGCTTGAGTTACACTCTTTAATCTTGTATCCAATGTCACCATGAAATGTTCCTCCCAGAGGCCACTTTCCAAAGCATAATATATGAAGTCATCATTCAATCAATAATTCAATTGCAAGCGACTTGACATAAATAGAATAAAGTCTTTGCTGAGTATAACTTTTTATGAATAAACAGAAAGTTTCTCATGAAATTCACCCACTCACTGAAAAGGAATAATCTTCATTCCTTGTGATAGGATTGCTACTATTGCTATAATATCAAGTCCTCATAGTAGTCCAATTAGGGAACTAATTTTTTTAGCTAATTTCAGCTATTTTTGTAAAAAGATACGTATCTTTTTTCTCATATTTTTTCCTAACACCACACTTAATATTACCACAATTTCATCTTTCGTCTTTAGCCATTTTAAATTATAAATTTTAATTTTTAAAACATAAATGCTAAATTCTAAAATAGCGTAAGTGTTAAAAGGTAATTTTGATATTAAAAAAATGAATTAATATTGATTAAAAAAATTAAAATTTAGAATTTAAAATTTAAAAAAGATGACCGATGTTAAATGAAAATAATGACTTCTGAAATGAACTCTATTTTTAAATTTAAAAATATTATTCGTATAAATTAGTCATTAAAATCAGTCATTAATATATTTATATATAAATACATGTGTAATTTAATTTATTTTTAATGTGTATTTATATTTCAGTATATATTATATACTCGTGGCTGACTTTGTTGGCTAATTTTAGTATACATATAGTATAGTTATTTTAAATTTTTACAAAGCATCATTACATAGTTATATATGATGCATTTGACAATAATAAGCACGACCGCATCTAACACAACGTAACCGCGATAATAATAATTTAAAGCAAGTTTATTCCTAACCATTCAATTTGGGTACCTGGTGCGATGGATAATCATCTTATTATTATAGGCTCATATACTTAGGGTTATATATATGCATGCATATATTGCAATAATGCAATCTTTGTATCGAGTCAAGAACGTGCATGGCAACAAAAATGGAGGTGATGCTAAAACTTTCTGTGCCTCTCGCGCTATTCTTATTCGTCCATATCCACAAAACAAGATAATTTTGTTTTTATTTCTATATAGATATAGGACGGGGACCATTTTCTAAATTAAATTTTATGCATGGGCACTACGTCTACTTGGTCAAGCAATAGCATCCCTAATATAATGAAGAAAATTCATACAGTATTACAATTAAAATAGAATGTGTATGGTATATGACTTTTACAACTATGTTATGTTATATATGTGTAACTAAAAATTAATCACTAAGTTAATTATTCATCATATGAAACATAATATATATTAAAAATAAAAAATTATTTCAAAAATATGTGAAATATGTTTTTCAAAATAATTTTCACCCAATATTTATATCTAAGTATTCCCGCTTTCTACATGCATGGGATGGAATTGTATCATTAATATCTCAACAAATAAATTGATTAGTACTATAATAACTAAAAATTTCATATTTTTAATATATAAATTTATAGCTATATATATCAAAAGTAGCTTTTGTTATATATAGGTAAGAATAATATCTTTTAATTAAATGCCTCTGAATATTAATTTTACGCTTTATATTTACATAATTTTATTATTTTAAAATTTTTGTGTAATCTGTATTCTAATTTTTAAAATTTTTCTTTTATGTTTAATAATCTTCTATGATGTTTCAAATATTCCAATTTAAAATGCCAAATTAATAATATAAAATATTCTTAATTAAAATAAAATAAAAATTTAATTAAAAATTATTAAATAAAAATTTAATCAAATTAATTAAATAATTTAACAACTTTCAATTATAAAATTCTAGTTGACTGCAGTGCGTTAAGCTTAGATTGTTTTTATGCGGGATTGCTGGTTCTTTATGATGAACAGCGTAATTACGCAGTGGTAACTGGTAATGACACGTGTAACTCTTTTGTTCACTCGTTAAATGAAGGGAATCCATTTGACCATTTCCTTATCAACGTGGAAAAATAACGCTAGAGTTTTATATATTTTGGCCTCCATTTATTAGGGTTTACAAACTCTACTTTCACACGTGTGTTAGAGCATCTCTAGTGAGATGTCACATTTTGGATCTCAACTCTAACCTATCACTACTAGAAGAACCAATAGGAAAAGTATTTTCAAAATTTTTATGATCCAAAATCTTTTATAAATTATGGCCATTGAACTTTTAAATCAATGGCTAAGATTTAAAATTGTTATTAATAATATAATAATTATATTTATATTAATTTAAAATTGTTATTAATAATATAATAATTATATTTATATTTAAATATTTTAAAAATAACTCTATCTTAAAATGTTATTTTTATCTTTATCACCCTCTTTTTTATAGTCACTTTTCGGTAACTAGAAACTCCGACAACAGCAGAGGAACAGCAATGTTACTAATGCTCTTCGGTGTCTAGAAGAACGGCAGCACAACTCTCAGCAGCTCGACAGCAGTGTAAGTTCCCTCCTCCGCTCAACCTGTTCTCCCTCGACGTCTCCTCTTTCTCGCGCGTCTTCTCCTTCTAGCAAAGTCGATGGCGACGACAACCCAGCAACAGCGGTGAGAGGTCGACAACACTTCTCGGAAGACTATTCGTGCGACGGACCCAGTGGCGACGAGAACAGCTAAGACAACGGCGATACGGGCTCTCCAATGGCGAGTTTGCAGCAGCTCCCTCTAGCGCGTGCTCTCTCTCTCGCT
>NC_029773.3:89631012-89631355 GCF_000817695.3 Arachis duranensis | reverse complement strand
TTTTATAATTTTTTTATCTAAATCACCAAGAACCTAAATATACTTTCTCCAACTAAAACACTCTCTTAAAAGAATGTTATATAAATTTCGATCAATGTGGATACTTTTAACCATATATGTTACGTTTTTATATTTTCAAAATTTGGCAATTTTTTTTCATGGGACAACATTTTAATAAATACATAACATTTTATCCCCTTTAATTCGGTTTGGATAAATAATTTTATTAATTTTTTTCAAAAAAATAAATATAAAAATTTATATTAAAAATAATTTATAAATAAATTATTATATATTTAGATAAATAATTTAATTAAACTCTTTTTAATAAATAAAAATAATA
>NC_029773.3:89606980-89630907 GCF_000817695.3 Arachis duranensis | reverse complement strand
AAATTAAAAAATCTTTTAAAAAGTGTTATGTTAATATAATTCAAATAAAAGGGTAATTTTTATCACTTTCCAAACATACTCTTAGTTTCACTTATTATTATTATTATATATATTTTTTTTGTCATACATTTTCACACACTCCTCATATATCAATTTTTTCTTTTTGGTTACAGCTAGTAGAATTGGAATTCGAAACTTTTAAGATGGAGAGAAAGTGGAATGCTTTGTGAGCTATGGCTCATTAGCAAACCTTTGTGACTTTAGTTTGAGGCAAATACTTTTGCCATTACATCACATGCCGCAGCCCACTTAATATTTTTTTGGCTTATGTCTGTTTAGTTCCTTGACCCTTGAATCCTTCAACATTAGTTGGATCATCACTGTTAGAACAAATTTAGGTTCAAAGACAATGGCCCATTCAGATAAGCTGGTTCACGTTGGGTCCGGTTTTTTTCAGACCGAAAAATATTTAAGAAGAGTAAGAATCAGTAAAAAATCTCGAGGAGAAAAAAATGCAAGTCCAAAAACTAGGAGGAAAAAAAGCTGAGCCCAAATGCCCAATATATATATATATATATACACATGGAGGGGAAAATGCGCAAACAGAAACTAGTGAACTACAATACAAGTATATAGTATATTTGTAAAATCGGACGAATCGGCCGACTGGTAAACTGGATCTCCAACCAATCTGATTCAATCCCAAAACTGTTTAAAGACAAGAATTGGTAAGAATTAGTCGGTAAAAATCAATAGAAATCGATTCAACCAAATCATTTATAAAAAAATTTTAAAATATATAATTTAATTTTTTAATACCAAAAAAATATATGATTTAGTTTTTCAATTTATAATGGTTATTTGAAAATTAAACTAAATAATGTTTGTATTTTTATTGTTGAAAAATTATATATCATTTTGTATGGTCTTCAATTCTTTTCTGATATTTTCTCTTAAATTTTGTTTATGGAATTATGATAGGCCACAATTATAGTATATACGAAATCGACCTACATAATTTGATCACAATGTTATTGATAAATTCATAATTGTATTTGGGTTGCAATAGAACCAAATTTATAATTGTAAAGAAAATAAAAAATTTTGAGAAAAGAACAAATTGATCCCTAATTTTTCAGTCTGCAGACATTTAAGTTTCTGAAGATTTAAAAATACATTTAAGTTTATGATCTCTTCAAAATCTGGACATATCGATCATTGAATTTAATTTGTCCAATTTTAAAAATTCTCTCATGTGTGCATCTGTATCAACCATGTCAAATTTTTCTGTTGAGTCTGACAGACCCAAGTGAACATGAGGGATCGATAAGTCTAAATTTTAAAAAAGTCAAGAACTTAAATGAACATGAGGGATCAATAAGTCCATATTTTGAAAAGGTCATGATTAGATATATAATTAGGCATTTATGTATTTTTTGTCTATTTAAATTTTTAAAATAAATAATTTTATAATATGATATCATAATTTTAGAAATGTTAAAAAAGGCCAACTAACTAGTAACACTCTGTACAATTTTGAAAATCGAAGATGAGCGGTAGAGTGAGTGGGGAAGAGACTTTGAGGGTGAAACACGGCGAGGCAGCCAATAATATCAGCGGAAGAGATAAAGGGGAGAGCGGGGGAAGGCTTGCATCAGGGGAAAAGGGGGAAAAGGAAGATCATATTTCGGGAGGGGTTTCTAAACCTTTGAAGATTTTTTTCAGGGACAAAGTTGTGGGTTCTAAGATTGCTAAAACTTTTTCACTCGTTGAAACTTTGTTGGGAGATAACATTGCGGTAGTTTCTGGGAAGCAAGGAGATCTTTTGCCATCGAGTGTCACGTTTACCCAAGAAGCTAAGAATTGTTTGGCAGAAACCTTATAAGGATGCTACAGTGATTAAGGTACTAGGTAAACATTATAGCTACACTGCATTGTCTCATAAACTCCGAACGGTATGGCGGATTAAGGGAGGTTTTGATTTATTGGACATGTAGTTTGACTACTTTCTTATGAAGTTTGATGTGGCTGAAAAGCGAGAAAAGATTTTCTTAGGAGGTCCATGGATGATTGAGGGAAATTATGTGGCAGTGAAGCCTTGAGATCAAAAGTTTAGATCAAGTGAAAACTATTTTGGAACAACTTTAGTGTGGATTAGAATTTTTGGATTACCAATTTTGTGCTACCAAGAAGATGCAATGCTCCGTGTTGCGGATGCAGTTGGCATTCCCGTCAAGGTTGATTTGGAAATAAAATTAGCTTAAAGAAAATGATATGCTCGAGCCTATGTTTAGTAGATTTAGGATTGCCAGTGACTAAAAATATTTTTGTTGAAGGCATTGAATTTGATGTTGAATATGAAAGTCTTCACCTTATTTGTGACTCCCGTCTCAAGTTTGGTCATGATATGAAGGTGTGCAAGACTGACAGCAGTGCGGGAGGAGGAACTAATGCCAAGGTAGTCGGCGATGTAGCAAAACAGCCAGAAAGTTCAAATTCAAAAAATTCAGTGCATGTGAAAAAGGCAAGTTTTAATTTTGGCAAGAATCTTGGAGATGAGACTGTAAATGTTGCTGTCTCCGAATTTGGTGGAGAGTGATTTGTATGCTGTTCTTGTTGACCATGCACAACATGAGGATTTGGAAGGCTGGACTCAAGTGATTAGGAAAGAAAAGTATAAAATGGGTTAAAAGCCTTCTCCTAGCACCCATCAGGTCCAACCAAAAGCAAAGAAGACTCCTAACAAGGCTACCAATACTTGGACAAGGCCTAATCACCAACGTATAACATATGCTACTGGATCCAAAGTAAAATTAAGCAGGGGCATTAATATTGGAAAACTGGTTAGTGTGGCTTCTTTGGGGACCCGTCACAATGTTCATCATCAGCAGCAAGGTGAGACAATAAATGGCAATGTACGAAAGCGTCCTCGCCCAAACTCTTTGTAGAATTCACCAGTAGATAAGGATGGAGCATCGACGGCGGGTGTGGCGCAAATTTCAACGGAAAAAATTGTGCTGCAACTTGAGAGTCCATTAAAGGCAGGATCGTCGAAGATAGAGACATCATGATGAGTCTCGGGTTTGTTATTGGAGCTCCTTTTTTACTGTTTTTTGAGGATAGTTTCAATATCATAGCTTGGAATGTGAGGGGTGCGTCTAAAAAGATGGTCCGTGTGCATTGCAAAAATTTGGTGATAATATATAAATCATCTTTTTTCTTTCTCTTTGAGAATCATACCAAGTTTAATAATTTGAAGAATTTTTGGGATAAGTTGGGTTTTCATTGTGTTGGTATTGAGAAAGCAGTAGGACACAGGGGTGGCATTTGGTTTCTATCTTCTATTGCTAATGCTTCTTGTGTGGTTATTGACCAAATTGACTAATGTATCATAGTTAAAGTGAGTGTGGATAACTTAGTTTGGCTTTCTAGTGTAGTGTATGGGAGTCCTCAATTCGAAAAAAGAAGTATGCTTTGGGATCATTTGCGTTCTCTTAATTCAGGCCATAATGGACCGTGGATGGCCGTTGGTGATTTTAAGGAGATTGTGGCGCCAGACGAGAGTACAAGTGCTTATTTTTATTCTCACAAAGGTAGTATATTAGCTACTACTCTAGATGACTGTGAGCTCTTTGATCTTAAAGTGACTGGTAGGAGATATACTTGGTATAGAGCAGTTTAGGCTAGTAGAAACTTGGCTAAAATGTTGGATAGAGCTCTAGTTAATGAGGCGATAATGACAATGTTTCCAAAGGGTTATTCTGAAATTCTTAGCAGGCTTCATTCTGATCATTGTCCTATTTTAGTTCGTTGTCATGGTAGCCCCAGAGTGAAAGGTTCTCGTCCTTTTAGGTTCCAAGTTGCGTGGGCAACACATCCTTCTTATAAACATGTTATTAGTAAGGTTTGGAATCAAAAGTTTGGAGGCGTTACTGAAAGGCTTAAGATGGTTCAACAGGCTTCTTTGGACTTTAACTCAAAGATTTTTGAAAATATTTTTGTGCAAAAAAGTAAGTTGGAATATCAGATTGATCAGATTCAACGCCATTTGAAGGCTATCGATGTATTATCTCTAATAATTAAAGAAGTTGAACTGATGAAAGATTACAATAGGCTTTTATTTCAAGAGGAACTTTTTGGGTACCAGAAATCTAGAGAGCAGTGGGTCAAGTATTGGGATAGAAACACTAAATTCTTTCATCTTCAGACTTTGGTGCGTAGACATCATAATAGAGTACATGAATTATATGTTAGAGATGGGTCTTGGTCTACTGATCTAGATATTCTCCAGGAAGAAGCCCTCTCTTTTTACAAGAATCTCTTTGGTACAACGAAAGAGGTTGAGGTTGATTATTTAGGGGATGTTCCGATACCCATTCTAAGTACCGAGGCTTGTGCTTGGTTAATTGACCCTGTCTCTTTTGCAGAAGTCAAGTTAGCAGTATTCAGTATGAGCCCTTTTAAGGCTCCTGGTCCAGATGGCTTTCAAGCTTATTTTTTTAAATAATATTGGAAGATAGTATGCACTGAGATTTGGAATATTGTTCGGAGCACTTTTTTGGGAGAGTACTTAAATCCTAGCACATCATGGAAACTCTGATTGTGCTTATTCTTAAAATTGATAACCCTACCTTTATGAAGGATTTCAGGTTTATTAACTTGTGTAATGTTGTTTATAAAATTATCACCAAAGTATTGACTAATCGACTTCGGCCTTTTCTTCCAGATATTGTTAGTCCTTTACAAGGAAGTTTTATTCCGGGTGGTGGTGCTCCTGATAATATTATTGTAGGCCAAGAAATTCTGAATTTCATGAAGCACACAAAATCCAAGAAAGGTACTCTTGCTTTTAAAATTGATCTTGAAAAAGCTTATGATAGGGTGGATTGGAGGTTTTTGGAGATACTCTCATTGCTTTTGTTTTTTCTATCATCACTGTTAATTTGATTATGAATTGTGTCAGTGCATCATCTCTTTTTATTATGTGGAATGGAAATAGATTGGATAGTTTTGTTCCTAAAAGGAGGCTTAGACAGGGCGATCCAATGTCTCTTTACTTATTTGTGCTTTGTATGGAAAGACTTGCTTGCTATATATCTCATAAGGTAGTCGAGGATATGTGAAAACCAGTTTCTGTCACTAGGGGTGGCCCAAAATTTTTTCATTTGATGTTTGCAGATAATCTCTTACTTTTCTGTAAGGCTACAAAGAGTCAGGTCCAAATGATCATGCATTCTCTTAACATTTTTTGCAAGGCATCTGGCATGAAAGTGAATCTTGAAAAGTCTAAAGTTTTTTGTTCTAAAAATGTGACTGCTCGTAGAAGAGATATTTTTATTAGTGTTTCTTCAATATGTTTTACTTTGGACTTAGGAAGATATCTTGGAGTTAACCTTAATCATTCCCATACCAATAGTGCTTTTTTTCATTCAGTAATTGAAAAGGTGATGGGAAGATTAGCTAACTAGAAAGGAAGGCTTTAATAAAGCAGGGAAACTTTGTCTGATCAATTCTTTTGCAGCATCCATTCCTGTCTATCATATGCAGATATCTTTTTTTTTTTCAAATTGAGTTTTCGATAAATTGTTTTCTATGATGAGACAGTTCCTTTGGAAGGGTCAAGTTGATGGTAGAGGTCTTTCTCTTGTTAATTGGAGGACCGTGATCACTCCAAAAAAATTTGGTGGCCTGGGTGTTAGAGATCTTGCGTGTGTTAATATATCTTTACTTGGTAAATTGGTTTGACAACTTTTTCATTGTCAGGACAAGCCTTGGGTTGCTCTATTGAGGCCGAAGTATCTGAAGAATGAGGAAGTTTTAGATGGCCCTGCCCCTTGCAACGCTTCTCATGTTTGGAAGAGTATCTCAAAGACTTTTGGTGCTCTTAAGGATGCCTTCTCTTGGTGCGTTGGGTCACTTGATCAATCTTTTTGGTTTGACAATTGGAGTATTGAGGGCCCAATTACTCAAGATATCCCTTTTGTACATATATCTAACTCTGATTTTACTATTAGAGACGTTTGGAAAGATGGTCAATGGAATCACCATGATATTTTCTCTATCCTTCCAGAAGATGTCAAACAGCGTTTGGATGCTTATAAATCGGATTTGAATGTTGGAGGGAGTTCGGGTTGGTCGTGGAGTGTGGCATCTTCTAGACTCTACTCAACTAGGAGTGGATACAGTTGGCTAGCCAGAAGAAAGTTTGACTGGAATGAGTATGATAATTGGTTGTGGGTATGGCGACTGCATATTCCTGAGAAATACAAGTCCTTGATTTGGCTCAGTCTTCATAATGATATTCCTACGGCAGAGTTTCGTTTGGGTCATAGCTTAGCTTTATCTAGCACCTGTCATCGGTGTCAGAATGATTCTAAATCCATTCTTCATTGTCTTTGGGAGTGCCCTAGTGCCACGGAGGTCTGGAACCTTTTAGGCCTGTATTTAGATAACTCGGATTTACATGATTGGCTCTACAGAGGTGCAAGGAGTGTAGATGTTTTTTTTTTCTTTTTGACCATCTGGTGGATTTGGAGAAGCAGGAATCATGACTTATTTAATATAGATGATTCTTGGAGTGCTAATAAAGTGGTGAGTTTGATTCGTAGTTCAGTAAGGGAGTTTCACACTATTTTTGCTATGCATCAATCTTTGTCTCCTCCTTCGCTTTGTTTGCATTATTGGGTTCCACATCCAGTTCATTCTGTTAAATTGAATTGTGATGCAAGTTGTTTTGCTCGTTTTGGCTATTCTGGTTTTGGTTGTATCATTCGCAATCCTAATAGATGTTGGTTGAAAGGTTGTACTGGAAAAGTCGAAGTGTGCAGTGTTCTTTTTGCTGAATTGTATGCAATTTGGAGAGGTTTACTTCTTACTTGGGAGAGTGAATTTCATGAAGTTATTTGTGAAACAGACTGTTTAAAAGCTCTTTTCTTGGTAAACCAAAGAATGCTTGGTAAGGATATTCCGGAATGGAATTTGGCAAAGCATATACATGAGGTTATGAATTGGAATTGAAGAGTCTCTATTCATTTAATTCAGAAGAATGCAAATAGTGTTTCAGATTGTATGGCTAAAGCAGCTGCTTCTGGTACGGACATTCACTCGAATTGGAGCTAACCATGGAGTGAGGTTCAATATCTAATAGATTTAGATATGAACCTAGTCAATTAATTTGATTTTATCTCTATTTTTTTCTATTTAGTCACAAAAAAAAAACTGAAAAAAAAGATTTAGATGAAAATTTAAATTTGTCAAATCCACACTGCTGAATTTATAAACTTTAACGGATACGATACGACGGATTATTATTATTATTTTTTCTTAATTCTTAGATGAGATAAATTAGAATTAGAGTTCGCTCGGTTTCTCTTTCTCTTAGTTTATGTTCATAAAGTATAAAGTTCGATTATTATTATAAAAAAAATAAAATAAACATAGAACAGAGTAAAAATATCTATGTAGAATCACGCTGGCTTTGAATATAAAAAAAATTCTTAACCGAACAAGTATAATAGAAATATCACCAATAGAGAACTACCACCTTCTCAATTTAAAACCTGCTTAATTAGTAGTTACTACTAGTTATTTATATAAAGTGCCGCTGTGCCAATGCAAGGAATAACATAGAACATTAATATATATATATACTTAGCTTGTAGTAGGGGTGCATCTATGAGAACCCGAAATTGATGGGCGCAAAAACAAGAATCCCATGAAAGCCATCTTTGTCTCAACCTCTCTCTCTCTTTATGCATGTAAAGATTCAAATTCAAAGTGGGTTGATAATATAAGAATCTTCAATCTGGTATAAATTGACCATCACAATCCCCGTATTTACACTTTTGTTACCTTTTTGATAGAGAATGAATTGAAGCATTTTCTATTGTCATAAACCACTAGTTTCTAACAAATGGTCGATGGACATACACGCCTTACGCAACAAAATTGAATAATGAATATATTGCACTATTGCTTCGTCATGTGACAAGATATTATTACTATTCGTATTATTTTTTAGTTAATTTTCAAAAGATTGATTTTATTTTTTGAAAGACCAATATAAAAATTGAGTTATGTTCTCATTGCATGTCTACTAACTTAGGCATATGCAAATAATATATGTCTCCCAACTTGTTCTTAGTCTAAATTAAAGTAGTCATATATACATACATGCACAATAGTCTTTGTCTCTAAAGTTTTTATTTGTTTATTTATTTATTATTTTCTTTTTCTTTACATGGCATCTAAAAAGCACAACCTCTTTTCTCTCCTCACATCAATGTGCTCAATTCAAAGCAAGCACTCTCTTTGCTACACCTTGTCCCTATAAATAGCCTAGTATGTTGCTTCTCATTTCTCAAATAAAACTCAAAGCTTCTTATAAAATAATTTAAGAGTTCATTCACAATTCTCCTCATTAGGCAACAAATAAACATTGTTCAACCACCCCATTTATCATCATCCATTTTATATAGGGTCAAATTCAAATACTATTTTGGATTTGATCTAATTGGTGTTTGAAGTGTTTCCAATTAGCCATATACAACAGTATAAGGTAATTAATTAATCTTATAAAGCAAATGCAACTCTCATTTTACATTTAGTATTTGTTTCTTATTTATTTTCCTATTTTCACTAACTATTATATTCTTTCCATTTAATTTTATCTATCACATCAATAAGACTCTTAATTTAATTATTATGATCAGTCATTTATAGATAGTTATTTTCTATCAGTTTATACAATATTATTTAGAGTTTAATTTTGATATATTGACCATATAAAAAATATTATACGACCATTATGTGTTTAGATAATTTTTAAATAATAAATTTAAAAATTAGTTAATTTTACTAATATAACAGATAATATAAAATTATATTATTCCATGAAAAATTGAAAATTTAAATTTTGATTTGTTTATTTATTTTGAGACAGATAAATTGAAATATCAAGATCATGGAGAAGGTAACAAGGTTGGCATCTGAAAAGGGTGTGGTGATATTCACAAAGAGTTCATGTTGCCTATGCTATGCTGTGAACATTCTGTTCCAAGAACTTGGGGTGAACCCAACAATTCATGAGATTGATAAGGACAATGAAGGAAGAGACATGGAAAAAGCTTTAACAAGGCTTGGTTGCACTGCACCTGTCCCTGCAGTGTTCATCGGAGGCAAGCTTGTGGGCTCCACCAATGAAGTTATGTCCCTTCATCTTAGTGGCTCCCTCATCCCACTCCTCAAGCCATATAGTGCTACTTTATCTTGAACAAATTAATATTATTCTATTAACTAATTAATTAATGTACCTTAATTAGTTAATTAGCTTATTGGACAAGAAGGAGAATAATGGCTCAAATCATATATAGGGTGTTGTAATGATGAGCTTAATTACTTTTAATTAATTAACTATTATTGTTAATTAGTTGATATATGTATTATTATGATGGGTAATGTTGTGAAGTGGGTTAATTTCTAGCTCTCTGATCTCTTCTAGCCAAATTGATCATGTTATATATAGCCATATTACAATGTAATGTGCTAAATATTCTTAATGAAGTTTATTTTGTGTGTACTTGTGTTGTTCTTTTACTACTACTAGTAAAATACTATTAATTAATTATTGCATTATTATTGACCATCTAGCTACTACTAATTTAGTTTCATATGCTAGCTTAGATTATTCTTCATAAAGAACATTGATTTTTCTTTTTCAATAAGTAAAAAAGTGTTAAAGAGCAATATAATAACCTGAAAGTTAAACATATTTAAATATACGACTATATTAAGTGTGCACTATTAAAATTAGTTATTAGAGTAGAATATAAAAAAAGAAATAAACAAAAATACACATAAAAGAATTTTTCGTGAATAATAATACACACTAAATTAAAGTTTATAAATACTGAAAATATATTTCAAAGACTAATTTAGATAAACAAAAATACTATGTCGGTAGTGAGTATGTAAGATTTAGGATGTATTTTTGTTTAACAAAAATAATTTTTAAAGTGTATTTTGATATTTATAATTTTTGGTATATATTTTTGTTTATTTCAAACTATTTTATTTGTATTTTTATCTATTTATTCAATACAAAAATATATATTAACAATAAATTAAATGACATATATATATTTATATATAAATATATGACATTGATTTTGACGTGTACATAATATTTTTTTGTTAAATATAATACTTGTCACATAAATATCATGTTAACATACACTTGAAGCTATCCTCGGAGCATGCTTATGCATGAAAATATCTACACGCAATTTTATTTTTAATATGTGCTAGAATAATTAAATATACTTATTATAAATATTACATACATAGAATTATGAATGCCGTTAAGTTAAATGAAGTAACTTAAATTTTTTTCTCTCTAACATTATCAATAATAATCCATCAAAAGAACTTTAGCAGCATAAAAACACAATAATGTAGTTTTACCTGTCTCCATCTTCCATCTGCGCATGCATCATAAAGGCCAAACTTTCTGTATTCTCTATGTGTATGGTTGTTTTTTTTCATTTTTTATTTTTTGCTATCATTCTCTTATGAAATTCATGAATCTAATGGAATTAATTCTCTTAGCTTGCTTACTCTATAGCTTAGCTTAATTGCACTCATCAGAATTACTAAATTGTTACATAGAAAACATATATGGTTAAAGTAGGAGACAGGAATTAATAATGGAATTGAGTCATTTACTATTATTAGATAGTGTAAAGTAATAACACTTTGTTCTAGATTTAGGAACATATAATAATTATTTCTTCTATTTATAAGGCTTGATTGGCCCTCTATATGCATCTCCTTTTCAGGGGTAGCACTTAGCAGCACTAAAAGTGGGTTGTTGCATTTGTCCCCAAAAAAAAAAGTGGGTTGTTGCATAATATAATGTATATATATTAGTCATTTTACTTGACTAGTAATAGCACTACCTAGTAAGTTAGTAATTTTTCCCTCGATAATTATATAAAAAAATAAGTTAAAACAATTCAACACTTTTTGTTTCCTGATATAATTACAAAACTCGAGCCGCTTACTTAAAAAATTCCATTTATTTAAAGCTTTTGGCTTAAAATAGTTATTTTTTCACTAAAATTTAATTATTTATTCGAAAACAAAATATAAAAAATAGACAGATAAATCGGTATAACTTGTTGGACCAACATATATGATCTAAACTTGAAAATTTAGGTAAAAATTCAGGTGCAGTCGACTTCACGTGAAGTTGATAGTTGAAAGTCGTTAGATAAAAATTTAGTCAAATCAATCAAATCATCTAATGGCTCTCAGTTATTAACTTCACGTGAAGTCGACTACACCTGAATTTCCACCTATAAATAAACAATAAAAAAAATAAATGGATTAACTCCTATAACCCGCAAGTTTAAGAGGGTCGAATTTAAATAGGTTATGTTGAACTGTCTTATTTAACATCAAATTTAAGACGATCGAACTTAAATGGATTACGTTGAACTATCTCGTTTGACAGTCCTAAATATAGCAAATAAAAATACCAATAGTTTTGATTAATATAACTGATACATGTGTACTGTTTATGTATCTGTACTTAATATTTAAATTATTTAGATAAATAATTTTATGGTATAATATTAAAATTTTTTTAATAAAAAAATTAAAAGTCGATCTTATTGTTCTAAAAATACTTGGAGTTTGATTTTATTATTTTTAAAAGTTTTTGAAATAAAGAATTTTAAGAATAAAAAAAGGTATATATATAATTATGCTTCAAATTCAAAAGAAGTTGTTACATGTGGTATATTTTATATATAATTATTTATGTATTTTTATTTATTATTTTAAACTTTTAAAATAAATAATTTATGAAAATGAAAATCAAACTAAGTAGCAATCTCACCAACTTCACCAATAAAGATACCCTTCTTGCAAATCAATCTAAAAATAAATTTATAAACATTTTTTATTACATATGAACGATGAGGTTTGAAATAGGGTATTTACGGTGCAGTTTGAATTGATTTTGAGTAAAAAATTTATTCAATTAGAACATTAATTTTACTTGCAGCGTGGTTTGGATTGGATATTTTTTTTAAAATCCGATCCGATCCGATCCGATTCGATTTCAAGCGGTTTGGATTGAATTGGATTTACGGTTTTGTAAATTAAAAAAAATTAAATATATATAAGAAATCTCAAGATCACATTTTAAATAATCAACAATGACATAACAAGTCTCAACAATATCTTAAAAAGCCAATGATAACACAACAATAGAAATAAAATTATAGATTAGTTAAAATAAATAAACAAATCATATTTTAAGCATAAAATATTTATTAAATAATAATAATACATAAAATATATAACAAATTGAACCTATTATAAATATATTTGTAAATATAATAAAATAATAATATTATAGCACATTGTGTGGTTTGGATTGGATTTGATCGGTTTTAAAAAGTAGATCCGAAATTCGATCTGATCCAACGGTTTGTAAAAAAAAAATAGAATCCAATCAAATCTAAATTCGTGTAGTTTTAATCGATTTTTGATTTGGATCAGATTGGATGAATGGTTTAATTTAAATCGGTTTAGATTTGAACACCCCTAATTCAAAACTTCATTTAAATCCCATGCATGTTGAAAAATTAGAAAAATATAATCCTAACAACTAAATAAACTCACTCTTCTTTTTTTTTAATATGAGACTAATTTTATACATTATTTCTCACAATTGTGATATTAATAATTACCTACCTTTAATAAACTTGTAAATTTTATTCCTCATTAAAACAGTCACTAGTAACACTGTGTAGCAATATGGTACCGTAACTAAAGAAAGGAATATGAAGACTTGGAAAAAATGTTTCAAGAGCAGAATATAATCTTAGGATTGCATACAGAAATAAATAAGAAAAAAGAATTTAACTTTTCCATCTTTTTTGCGTTGTCCATATATATGTTCTGAAAAAAGCTAACAGTGAAGCTCTTGTCTTTCAATATACAGAGTGCTTCGATTCTTCAAACTTTATACCCGAAAAGAAAGGTGGTATGATATTCCTTACCTTTCTTCTTTGCTTAATTAGATTTTCTTTTATTCTCTTCTTTTCGCCCTCCCTCGCCAGCACCACCACCAGTTCTATATCCAATTATGAGAGGTCATATATATATAGAGAGAGAGAGATTATTATTTGAAAATTAACAAGTCTTTCTTAATATACTATTACTAAATGAAAAAGTATAGGGTACCAACATATTATCTGTCAACTTCTGCCAACTCTTATTTATATTTGTGTTTCATAGAAGTGTGTTCGTAGATGTGTCTAATAATTAATATATTTTAAATACATATATAAAGAGACACATCCAGAAAATATTTCTATAAAGACACTTCTATTAAACACAATTATAAAAGAGACATTTTTATTAGACACATCCATGAACACACTTTCATGAAACACAATTATAAATAAGAGTTGGCAGAAGTTGGCAGATATGCTATTGGTAACATAGCGGAACCGATTCTAATTGTGATTTTATTGAATAGGAGATGGGATCAGCTGAATTAAAAAATAAATAAAATTGACAAATTTTTTCCATCAAATATATTTACAACTATATTTCATTTTTTTACATTATTTTTACCTTTTACAAATGCAAATGCAAAAATTAATGCTTTTGGAACAAAGATGTAAGAAGTATAATATTTTTTAAAGTTAATATAAAAAAAAGAAAAACAAAAATATCAGATTTTAATCTAAATTATAAATTCTAAACGTAACTTAAGTTTAAATTTTTGATATAAAATATTAATAAATAAAAAATCATGAGTTATTTAATTAACAAAGAGCACAATACTCCTAATTTAATAACAAACGTTTAAGGATGGGTCTTTATTTTACAAACAATAATTCATAATTAAAATTGTTAATTATTATTTGCTAGTGAGAAATCACATCGTGGCTAATAGTGTCCACAAAAGAATAAAGTTAAAAAGTAAATCCAAAATAAAATCTATCGCTCGCTGCCTTGATCCTTTCCTTTAATTTGTAGGGGGAGAAGACATTTTTCTTAAATGTTTTTATGGTTCAAAATTAATTGTATCTATTCTCTCTTTCTCCTTTTCACTAATTTTATTAACTTTATATTTATTATTTTGATTTAAAAAAATATTTTGAAGTTTATCTTCGCAAAAAATAATCTGTGTACTACTACTACTACTACTACTACTACTACTACTACTACTACTACTACTATTATTATTATTATTATTATTATTATTATTTTGCTAAGCAGACAAGGAGGTCTAAGGTGATGACTGATGATAAATGAATCAAATCACCGAGTTTGCCCGAATCCTTTGTAACAGGCTGGTTTTCCAACAACTTGGGAAAATAATATACCTGTCAGCATGTACCTAAAGCACAGGTCAATTTTCTCATCAGAAGTAGCTCAACTTATGGAAGTGACTCATCACAAAACCAAACTTGTCAATTTTAATGTCACGGGCCATAGCAAAATATGATTATTCATTTATTTAGTTTTGTTTTGCACTTGATATTAATACTAATACCCATTTTAGTTATCATTTTAAACTTTTATTGTGAAAACCATTTTAATATTTAAATTCTGATATTTTATAGTATTAGTAGTTAAAAAAGTTAAGTTTTTATGGATTTTTAAAATAATTAAATTAAATATTTTATTTACTTAAATATGTAGTTTAGAGATATTTACCAATTTGTATCGTATTATTTATCTTGTTTACACACAGTAAACGAGTATAAATGAGATAAGTCAAATTTTTTTAAAATTATATTTCGGATGTAAATAAAATGTGTAAAAATTTTAATTGATTATATCTTAATTTAATTTATTATTATTTAGATCAAACTAGATGAATTTATCTATAATTTCTTTTTACTACTATTTATGAATTAGATCGATTGAAACTATTCTCTTTAAAATATTTTCTATTTGGTTTTTGTAGACGACATTCACCCCGTTGTCTAATAAAAAATTTGTTACATAATTCAAATATCTTGATATGAATTATCTAACAGTTGGAGGGACAAGCACAACAATTGTTCAGTTAAGGGCATAATATTGCATGTAGAATTGTAGATTTTAACCCTTGCAAGTGGATGATGGATTCAAGGGAACTCTTCCGTGGGACCACAAAGTAAACTAAAACACAGTATTTTCCTCCCCTTATTTTTTTTTTGAAGGAATGATATATATTATGAAGGGAGGCCCATAATATCAAAGTGGACCAAATTACAAATAATTATAGAGGTTTTTTTCAGCAACAGTAAATTTAGTTTACTAAGAGCTAAATTAGCAAGAATGTGTGCTACTGAATTTCCATTTCTTTTGATATGTGTAAAGTTGTAAAACCTAAAATTATTCAAAAGAACTTTACAGTTTATTATGATAGTGCCAAAAGGATTTACAAAAATTTGTGTGGCTTTCAAAACTTGTATTACTTTAACATTATCCTCTTCCACTTTTACCTCCAAAAAACATCTTTGTGCCGCCAAGTTCAAGCTCATAAAAATAGCCTATGCTTCTGCCTCTCTAGCTAAAAATGAAGCAGCAACCTCCAGCATGAAAGCAAGCACAACCACCCGTTCCCAGTCTCTAATTACAACACCAACTCTTCCTCTCCTATCATTTATAATGGCAGCATCTACATTAACTTTGTATCTTCCTTGCTCTAGAACCCTTCATTTATTCGCACTTTAGCTTTCTGGATGTGTTCTTTGCAATAAGGGGACATGCAAGTCGACCTTGGTTGCTTTTGTGAAGGCTTGGTGTGCTTTCTCCAACAGTGCCTCAGGCGAAGAGTGTTCCTGATCAAAGATTAGTTTATTCCTACCGAGCTAAATTGCGTGAAGACAACAAAAGGAGAGCCCACCCCTTTCATCCCGAAAAAGATTGAGCATCGATTGAATCCATTGTTGTAGGGGGTATTGGTCATTGTTTCCGTTCTGAGCGTAAATGGGGAGATAAACCAGAAATCCCTCGCCAAAATGCAGTCCCTGAATAGGTGAGAATCTGTCTCTTCCTTCTCCCAGCACCTAGGGCACACTGTAGTTCCTCTGATGCCTTTCTTCTGTAAATTTGGCTTTGTAGGTAGTGACCGGTTCATTAGTCTCCAGGCGAAGTTTTGGGCTCTCAAGAAAATTCTCATCTTCCAAAATTATTTCCAGAAATGTTGCTCTGCTTGGATTGGGGTGCTGGTACGAATTGCGGTCTGGTTATGACTTTTTATGAGGTGGTAAGCTCTCTTTACCTCATAATCTCCTTTTTTATTGTACTTTCAATAGTAGCTATCTTCCTGTGCATGAATATTTAATGGTAGTTCTAGAATTTGCTCTGCTTCAAATGGTAGGAAGGTATTGTTACTTATCTATCTCTTGGTTCCATGTTTTGCCTTCTTGATTAATTAGGCTATCCACTGTGATTTTCTTATCAAAGTCTATTCTTGTGCTCCACACTTTGAACCCGTTTTGGTTAGGAAGCCACGGATCTTCCCAAATTTTTGTATTTTTTCTGAGCTAATTTTCCACAATCCACCTAGCTCTAGCACCCACTTTGTTTTCCATATGCTTCTCCATGTGTAACTAGGATTATATCCCCTGTCTGATTTAGAGAATTTTTTTCTAGCATAATATTTTGCTTTAAGTATTTTGGCTATGAGTGATTTTGGATTCTTGATTAAGCGCCATCCTTATTTAGCCAAAAGCGCTTGACTAAAAGCCTCGAAACTTCGGAAACCCAGCCCTCCATCCTCTTTTGACTTACACATCTTGTCCTAAGCTACCAAGTGCATTTTTTTCTCCCCTTCCTTGTTCCCCTAGTAAAAATTGCTAATAATCTTCTCTATATGGCAGCAAAGACTTTTAGGGATTTGAAAACATCCCATAATATACGATAGAATAGATTGTGCCACTGAGTTGATTAAGACCTCTTTCCCCACTTTGGATAGCGACTTCTCTTTCTAACATTTTTTCTTGGATCTTCCAACCAAAGTTGGGATTCCCAAGTATTTTGAGTGTTCTACTGCCTTTATGTTCAACCAATCTTATCCAAATTGATTCTTTGTCTAAAAGCTAACTGATAGTTTTTAAGAATTTCCATCACCGATAGGATAGTTTGGTCTGATGATCTCAAGAATAAGATGCTGTCATCGATAAAGAAAAGGTGTGTACCCTCAGGAGCTGTCCTTGCTATCTTAATCCCTTAGATTATTTTTCTTTCTTGAGCTCTCCTCAGAAGACCGGAGAAAACTTTAGCACACAAAATAAAAAGGTATGGAGAAAGTGGGTCCCCTTGCCTAATTCTTCTCCCGGGCTTAAATTCCTTTGTTGGGCAGCCATTTAAAATGATTGAGAATGATACTGAACTTATGCATTTTCAAATGAGGTCGATTCATTTTTGCAGGAATCCCATAGATCTCAATACCTCCATTAGAAAAGCCCATTCGACCCTATCGTATGCTTTCTCCATATCCAATTTCAGCCCCATGTATCCTTGTTTCCATCTTTCTTCTTTTTCATAAAATGAAAAATTTCGAACGCCGCTCCGTTATAAGTCTTCCAGGAATAAAAGCGCTTTGAAAATCACCCACTATGTCTGGTAGCATCACCTTCATTCTATTTGCAATGGCTTTGGTAACTATCTTGAACATCACATTACAAAGTGATATTGGCCTGTTGTTCTTTGTATGAGTAGGGTTTCTAGTTCTTGGTATAAGGCAGATGTGGGTTTTGTTCATTTCTGAGGAGTCACCACTGTTGTTGAGAGCATTGAGAGCCTATTTAGTTACATCCACTCCTACTATGCCCTACATTCGCTGGTAAAAAAGAGCTGGCATGCCATCGGGCCCTGGAACCTTTGTCGGATGCATTTGGCTAAAAGAATATTTGACTTCTTCTCTTGTGAAATCTTCTTGTAAGATATTCAATCTCTCTTGTGTTATTCTTCCTCTTACTACTTCTGTAACTTCCTCCACATTTTCAATTCTTTCACCAGCAAATAGATTTTCAAAAAATTTAGTAATCACCTCTTCTACTTTCTCTTCCTCCTCATGGACTATTCCTGCTTCATCGGTGATCTTTAGAATCTTGTTCCTTCTCCTTCTTTAGGTAGCTTTTTTATGAAAGAACTTAGTATTTCAGTCCCTGCTTTGAGTCATGTAGCTCTTGATCTTTGCGCTCACCAAATCTCCTCTTGTTTGAGGAGTTCGTCAAGTTCTCCTTGCAAAACTTTGGCTTTAGCTATCTTCTCCTCTAGTTGTAGGTCTACCTGCACTTCTTCAGGTTTCTTTTTGTTTTCTTTTATTGCCTTAGAAATCTGTCCGAAATGCACTTATCCCCACTTTTTCAAAATGCTGATACAATTTTGGAGTTTTCTTGTAATTCCCATATTGCCTGGTATCCATGTCTTCTTAACTATCTCCTCACACTCCTCTTTTTCCAGCCGAACCTCCTCAAATTTGAACCTGTGTAATTTGTTCTTCTTTTTTTCTGTTTCTCCCGGCATGTTTATAAAGATCGGACTGTGATCTAATCTATACCTTTGAAGGTGTTGTACCACAGCTCTAGGGAATGCTTCTTTCCAGCTTATATTTGATAATGGCTCTATCCAATCTCTCCTTAACATTTTGCTCCCCTCCTTGGTTGTTGGACCATGTGAAGGCATGGCCTACGAAGCCTAGGTCCAATAATTCACTGGTTTGAAGCGCCTCTTTAAATCCTCTTGTTTGTGAGAAAGTCACCGGCAACACTCCTTGTTTATCCTTCTGCTCCAAAACTTGATTGAAGTCCCCAAAAACCAACCACGACCAATTCCTTGATTGTCCGAGTGATTTAAGAATCTCCCAAGACTTATTTTTGTTCGCCCCTTCGGATATCCATAAAAGCCGGTAGCCCTCCATGAGTTGCTGTCCCTTTCTTTACTAATCACCATATCAATGTGGTTTTCTGATATCGAAAAAATTTCCGCTATAAGATCGTTTCCCCACAAGACCGCCAAGCCTCCAGCTCTACTTCTCCCTTCTCCTCTGCAATCTACACCATTCATGTTGTCTAGTCCTCCTCTTCTTCTCAATCTACCAATTTCATTCGCCTTCTTCCTTGTTTCCATTAAGAAAACAAGGTTGGAATCTTTTTGTCTCAAGAGCTTGTTAAGTGCTCTAATTGCCCTTGGGTTCCCAAGCCCACGGCAGTTCCAGCTTACCAGTCTCATTGTTCTCGACAGGGTTGCTTTGAAACCACTACCGTTGGTGAGTTTGTTTGGTGCTTCTTGCTTATGTTTTCATCTTCTGTTTTAGTTGTTGTGTCTCCTTGATACTTCCTTTTTCCCTCCATAACTCGCTTTCCTTCCTCTTTTTGTTTGTTGCTTTCTATCTCCCTTGCTCTTCTTTTCCATTTTTTTTGCCCTTCTCTTTCTTTTTTCTCCATTTCAGTTTCTTCCTTTTTACTCCTGATCTCGAACACAGTGTCTTCGGTTGATTTGGCTTCTCTTTTTGTATTATTGTCATTTAGTTTGGCTGATGTATCTTTATTTTGAATTTTTTCCTCTTTGACTACTTCTTTGCTTGTTGGCCTTTTTCTGTCTCTTGTTCTGTCCCTGTAGTAGCTATTAGGCTGCTATTCCTCTTCCCTTCTTTGACAACATGTTGTTTATCGAGTATTGTTAATTTTTCTAGCTTTTCTAGTAACTTTTTTTGGGCTTTGTTTGGTGGATTCCTTTTGGTTTTGACTTGTTCTTACCCCTTCTTCCTCCTTTTACTTTTTGTTTGCTTTTACTTCCACTTTAACTCCTGTCATTTCTGTTCTTATCCATGCTCTGAGTTCTCTGGACGTCTGTTGTCTTCCTTCCTCTTTCTCTTCTGCTCTTTCACAGTTGTTTTCATCGTGACCTAATAAGCCACAGAAGTAGAAAAGGGTTGGGAGTTTTTCATATTTGAAGTCTACCCATGTGATTCCATCTGCAGTGCTGCCAATGTTCACTCCTCTTTTGATTGGCTGGTTTACGTTGATCCTCGCATTGGCTTTGATGAATATTCCCAGACCATTGTTTCCTTCAAAAAAGTTGCATTCTAGCACTTCACCTGCTACTGCTGCTAACTTCCGTCCCAACTTGGTTGTTTTGTAATGTTCTGGCAGGTTCCAGATCTGGACATACACTTCAGCTTTTGTATAGTTCATCTTTGTAGGATTAGTGTTTCTTTCGCATTGTTCCATTATGAGCCATGAGTTTCTGAAGATCCATGAGCTTCCTTTTAAGACTCTCTTCATATCTGTTTCCTTCTTGAAAAAGAACTGGTATATTTTATTTTGAATCTCATTCATTTGAAAACCTTCAGATTTTTCAGAGGTTGAGCATTGCATTTTGAACCCAGTTTGGATTGATGATTTTCTCAGTGATAAGCTTCCCCACTAGACCGTATTTGACATTTTGGATCCCTTCTTCAATGTCTCCTTCATCATATATAACTATTGCCTCGTCTTCCTCTTCATTTGTATTTTATGGTTTTCGGTCCCTTTTTCTACTTACTGAACTTGATGCTTCCATTTTAGGTTGTGATCAGCACTTGGCGCAAGAAGCTTGACAACGGATTCTATTCACGATAGTGTTACGGAATAGTATTCACTACACTCCCAATTTTCGCTCGATTTTGTGCTCTAGCAGAGTGGGAAAGAGGAAAAAAGTCTTCTACTAAACACTCCCTATTTTACTTTTCCTCCCCTTATTTTATAAAATAAGAGTCATTTAATGATTACATAAATGTGATTGATTACTGTTCCGAGATTGTATTAGTATTTCAATGTTTAAGTTAATAAGAATTTTAGATAAATTTAAATAAATTAAGATTGAAAAATATTTGAGTTTGACGGTATATTTATACGGTAAAAAAGATAATCTTAGTTTGTTATCTTAATCTTATTATTTTTTAGTAATTTATCCACTTATAATAATGGTGGATGATTATTTTTTGTATGTGTAGGAATTATTGAGATTTCATATTTTAGACGAATTTGTAGGCATAGTTAAAATTCCATACGCATGTTGAATATATCGAGTCGGACAATACGATAAAATAAACTTAAATTTAATTCTTGTAAATCAAGTCTTATTCATTTTGGATTTGACTCTTCATTCTTTTTTGTGCCAAAATATAAACAATTAGCATATAATATAATAATTTAAAAATTTATTTTAGACTAATAAAAAATTTAGTCAATAAAAACTTTTGATATTAAATTTATCCATAAAAGAAAAAAAATTGTGATATATCTTTCAAAAATCAAAGTAAACATTAACTATCCAAAAGAAAAAAATAGGTGATACTAAATGTATTGTTTGAAGATTACACTAATTAATGTCAAACATATTTTTTAAAGATTTTTTTTTCAAAAAAAATCAAGCTTTTTAGAGACTATAATAAGATATATAATGTCATCATATACTTTTTTATAGATCAGAAGTTAGTTTACTAAATTTTAAATATTAAAATTTATAATATTGTAGGGATTAAACATATTAATTATATTTATAACATTTATATGGGTGATAAACTGATAATAATGAGTTATTCTATCTCATTTACCTGTAACTTAAGGTAATTCAGATACTTCTATTTGAAGGTGAGGTAATGCCTTACGTTTTTTTATTAGTGGACAAGAATATTTTATTCATAAGTCATGATCAGAATATTTTTCTCTTTCTTTGTTTACCCGATGTTGTTTGATATCAGAAAGAGAGGCAAATCAAATTAAACCGAATAACCAACTGAAGGACTTAAATAACGCAATAAGGTATATTCGAATTCTAGTTCCATTCATCAATTACCGTCGGTTTAGATTCTACACAATCTACCCAAGTTGAAATAAAATTAGGAGAATTTATTTGGTGGTGGGAAGTGAAATTGAATGAAGAGTGAAGATTGTAAATAATTAAAAAGTCAAAATAAAATTAGAAAAAATTATTTATTTGATAGTGTGTTGTATATGATGTTTTTATTTTTATTTCTATATATTGTAAAAAAAATAATCTTTAGTTTTCATTGAAAAACACTCTTTAATATAGCATGACCATAAAATTAGTTTATAATGTGTAAATCTTTTACATATTGCTCTGAAACAACTTGTCCTGGCCATGGATAGAGTAGTTATGGCCAAAATTTTGTTATTCAAACAAAATTTTGTCAAAAGAATTTGAGTCCCGCTAGGGAGACAATGAAATATGTATACAATGGCTACAATGGGCTGTTTATAAAGCCCAATTTAATTTAAATGAGAAAATTAATCCATCAATAACCCTAATCAAATTATGACTGTTTAGTTTATCACACCACAAAATTTTATCTATTTACATTTTTTCCCCAAAATCTCATTACAGTAGGTTGTAGCCGTTTCAATCCTTATCCAAAACCCTTGCAATTCCTGAAGAGACCTTTGACCAAGGAAGACCCATTAGCGGCTCAAACCCCAACCGCGGAAGGTGAACAGGAGAACAGAAGCACCCTCACCGTGGCAGTCAAGGACGGCGCCTGTTTGATCGTGAACACCCGGCTGTGACCACCGCGATCTGCCCACGCCGTGACCGACACCGAGGCCGTCCATGCTTCGCCTTCGATCAGAACTGAGGGAAGAGGAGCGCTCACCCCGGAAAGGAGCAGCCGCACAGTTTTACCCGGGTGGGTGACGTTACCGCCGACCAGCTGAACATCCGATTGGAGGAACCCAGCCACATGCTCGTCAACGGGTCACCGGAAAACACATCGAACATCATCAACAGGAGAATCCTAACCATCCAAGGTAAGTATATGACGATGTTCATTTTTCGAAGGGTAAGCATTGTTGCCTATTGTATTATAGATCGATTTTGTTGATAATATGAGTGATCAAGCATTGTGAAGAAGCATCTCGTGCGATGGTAGCTAATATACGTTGTTGCAATGCATGATGATTTAACTTTAGCGCGGAAAAATGATGAAAAAGTTTGTTGGTTTTGATTTCATATCAGTTTAAATAAAATTTTATTCTTTATTTTTTGTTACTTTAGTAGGATATTGAATGGTTAGTCTTGCAAATTTGGTATAGTTTGGACAATTTCCGATACTGACTATGTTTATCTTGTGACTTTAACCAAATAACTACCTGAAGCATTAAAACAAACTTACTATCCCAGGTTCAAACTTTCTACAACACAAGCGTGCTAACCTGCTAGGAGGTGAATCCCTTTTGTTCATTTTGCTAACCTGCCTAAATGAATGAATATGATTGGATAAGATGGTGTAGTGTAAAAGACATTTTCATAGATTCCCAGTCATATATGATGTATCATCACATCAGCAATGTTAATATTTTTTCATACCCACTTTACATGGTCATCCATATGAAATCAATATTATCTGTTTATAAATTTGTATTCTATTAAATTATTAAATAAATGTCTTATGGATTTGTATACCTATGTGATGAGCGGATAATTTGTATGCTTTTTGGCATTGTTTTTAGTATGTTTTTAGTATGATTTAGTTAGATTTTAGTATATTTTTATTAGTTTTTAGCTAAAATTCACTTTTCTGGACTTTACTATGAGTTTGTGTGTTTTTCTGTGATTTCAGGTATTTTCTGGCTGAAATTGAGGGTCCTGAGCAAAAATCTGATTCCGAGACCAAAAAGGACTGCAGATGTTGTTGGATTCTGACCTCCCTGCACTCGAAGCGGATTTTCTGGAGCTACAGAAGCCCAATTGGCGCGCTCTCAACGGCATTGGAAAGTAGACATCCTGGGCTTTCCAGCAATATATAATAGTCCATACTTTGCCCAAGATTTGATGGCCCAAATCGGCGCTCAAAGTCACCTACAGAAATTCCAGCGTTAAACGCCGGAACTGGCATAAAA
>NC_029773.3:89602455-89605264 GCF_000817695.3 Arachis duranensis | reverse complement strand
CATTTGCTGTAAAAGATCAAGCTAAGAGGTGGTTGAATAACCAACCTACAGCAAGCATAAAGACATGGAAACAGTTGTCAGACAAATTCCTGAATCATTTTTACCCTCCTAAGAGGATGACACAGCTAAGGCTGGACATCCAAGGCTTTAAACAAGAGGATAATGAATCCCTTTATAATGCCTGTGAGAGGTATAGAGGTATGCTAAGGAAATGTCCCTCTGAAATGTTTTCAGAGTGGGTACAGTTAGACATTTTCTACTATGGGCTTACAGAAAAAGCTCAGATGTCTTTAGACCACTCAGCTGGTGGATCTATACACATGAGGAAGACAATTGAAGAAGCTCAAGAGCTTATAGACACTTTTGCTAGAAACCAATATCTATATTCTAGCAATGAGTTCTCTTCAAAAGAGGAGGTCATGGCAGTGGTCACTGACCCTAGTCCTCAAGAACAGATAACAGAGCTTAATCAACAATTGCTCCTGATGACAGAACAGTTAGCAGATTTTAAAGAGATGCTCCATGAAACTAAAGTTGCTAACAAGAGCATAGAACTGCAGTTGAATCAAGCAAAACAGCAATTATCTAAACAGATAACAGAGGAATGTCAAGCAGTCCAATTGAGGAGTGGGAAGACCCTAAATAACACTGTTCAAAAGAGTAAAAAGCCAAACAAGGAACAATTGACAGAGGACAACCAAACCACTGTTCAAAATCCCTCTGAGGACAGTAAGAGCCCGGAGAGGAATATCATTGGCGTTCAAACACCAGAAAGGGAAGGAAAGCTGGCGTTAAACGCCCATTCCTTACCCAGTTCTGGCGTTCAAACGCCAGAAAAGGGGGAAAAGCTGGCGTTTAACGCCCAATTTCCTCCCAATCCTGGCGTTCAAACGCCCAAGGAGAATCAGACACCTGAGGGTGCTGACAATAATCCCTCTAACAAGGCTTCTTCAACCACTTCTGTAAGGAATAAACCTGCAGCATCTAAGGTTGAAGAATATAAAGCCAAGATGCCTTATCCTCAAAAACTCCGCCAAGCGGAGCAGGATAAGCAATTTGCCCGCTTTGCAGACTATCTAAGGACTCTTGAAATAAAGATTTCGTTTGCAGAGGCACTTGAGCAAATACCTTCTTATGCTAAGGAGAAGTCAAACCAACCCGGATATGCCTCCAACTTGCTGATGGCTCCATTAAACACCCATCAGGCATAATTGAGGACATGATTGTCAAGGTTGGGCCATTTGCCTTTCCAACTGACTTTGTGGTGCTGGAAATGGAGGAGCACAAGAGTGCAACTCTCATTCTAGGAAGACCCTTCCTAGCAACTGGACGAACTCTCATTGATGTACAAAGGGGGGAAGTAACCTTGAGAGTCAATGAGGATGAGTTCAAGTTGAATGCTGTGAAAGCTATGCAGCATCCAGACACACCAGTTGACTGCATGGGCACTGACATTATTGACTCTCTGGTAGAAGAGGTCAATATGGCTGAAAGCCTAGAATCAGAGCTTGAGGACATCTTTAAGGATACTCAACCTGATCAAGAAGAACTGGAGGAGGCAAAGGAATTTTCGAAAATTCCTCAGGAGGAGGATAAACCTCCCAAGCCTGAACTCAAACCACTACCATCATCCTTGAAATATGCATTTCTGGGAGAGGGTGACACTTTTCCAGTGATTATAAGCTCTGCTTTAAATTCACAGGAAGAGGTAGGTATTACTTGGACGACCCAGTGCACTTGCTGGTTAGTTGTGCGGGATTGCAAAGGTGTTATTGCAATTTCGTGCACCAAGTTTTTGGCGCCGTTGCCAGGGATTGTTGAGTTTGGACAACTGACGGCTTATCTTGTTGCTTAGATTAGGACTTTTTATTTTTGGTTTAGAGTCTTTTAGTTGAGTCTAGTTTCATATTCTAAGTTTGGTGTCATTTGCATGCTTTTGTTTTTCTTTTAATTTTCGAATTTTGCATGTTCTTAGTCCCTTTTTGATTCATAAAAGTTTTAAGTTTGGTGTCCCCTTTGTGTTTTTCCTTAAAAATTTTCGAAAATTTAGTGTTTGATTTTCTAAAAGTTTTAAGTTTAGTGTCTTTTGTGTTTTTCTCTTTCCTCTTTTTCAAAATCAAATCTTTTTCATAAAAATTTTTCAATCATATCTTTTTAATCATTTTTATTTGCAATCATATTTTCTCAATCATATCTTTTTCAAAATAATTTTTCAATCATATCTTTTTAATTGCTGTTTTCAAAATCTTTTTAATTAACTAATTGATTTAGTTTTCAATTTGCTTTGATCTTATTCTCTTTTTGATTTTCGAATTTTATTTTGTTTTATTTTATTTTTTTTTATTTTTTTTTCGTTTATTCAAAAAAAAAAAAACAAAAACAAAATTTATCTCTTTGCAATCATTATCATTTCCCTTTTGTCCATCATGGACTCAAGTGGGACTAATCAGTCCAAAAGGACTCTGGGGTCATATGCTAACCCCATTACAGCTGCATATGGGAGTAGCATCTGTACACCTCCCATCAAAGCAAGCAGCTTTGAACTAAATCCTCAACTCATTATCATAGTGCAGCAAAATTGCCAGTATTCCGGTCTTCCACAGGAAGAACCTACTGAGTTTCTGGCACAGTTTTTACAAATTGCTGACACAGTACATGATAAAGAGGTAGATCAGGATGTCTACAGACTATTACTGTTTCCATTTGCTGTAAAAGATCAAGCTAAAAGGTGGTTGAATAACCAACCTACAGCAAGCATAAAGACATGGAAACAGTTGTCAGACAAATTCCTGAATCATTTTTACCCTCC
>NC_029773.3:89594882-89595315 GCF_000817695.3 Arachis duranensis | reverse complement strand
CATCCACTTCTCAAAATCAAGGTTGTTGAGTCCTAACTCTGTGATAACCTCTATCATTAGGAGCCTATTTAAATTTTTGTTTTCTATTCTTACTAGTCTCATCTTATATCTATTTTTGAGTATTGTTCTTAATTCATGATTAATAAAAATTAAAGTTCATGTCTTAAAGCTATGAATGTCCTATGAATCCATCACCTCTCTTAAATGAAAAGCGCTTTAATCACAAAAGAACAAGAAGTACAGGATTTCGAATTTATCATTGAAACTAGTTGAATTAGCTTGATGTGGTGACAATACTTTTTGCTTTCTGAATGAATGCTTGAACAGTGCAGATGTCTCTTGAATTTGTTGCTTTTGAGAATGTTAAAAATTGTTGGCTCTTGAAAGAATGAGGAGAAAGAGAACTGTTATTGAGGATCTAAAAATTATTAGA
>NC_029773.3:89562459-89593892 GCF_000817695.3 Arachis duranensis | reverse complement strand
ATTCTGAGTAGGATTCAATGATTGAATGACTGTGACGTGCTTCAATCTCCTGAAGGCGGGGCGTTAGTGACAGACGCCAAAAGAATCACTGGATTCTACTCCGGTCTGATTGAGAACCGACAGATGGAATGCCGTGCCGTGACAGGGCATTAGGAATCATTCCAATGAGAGGATGGGAGGTAGCCGCTGACAATGGTGAAACCTTACATACAGCTTGCCATGGAAGGAGACTTGCGTGACTGAAGAAGAAGACAGTAGGAAAGCAGAGATTCAGAAGATGGAGCATCTCCAAACCTCAACCTATTCTCCATTACTGCAAAACAAGTAATCATTTCATGTTCTTTTGCTTTTCACAATCAATCCTGATAATTTCTGATATCCTGACTAAGATTTACAAGATAACCATAGCTTGCTTCAAGCCGACAATCTCCGTGGGATCGACCCTTGCTCACGCAAGGTATTACTTGGACGACCCAGTGCACTTGCTGGTTAGTTGTGCGGGATTGCAAAGGTGTTATTGCAATTTCGTGCACCACTATGCAAGTTTTAAATCCAAGCAGGCCAATGATTATTATTGATACTAGTTTTTAAATATCATGTTTTTTTTTCATCCTTTATTCTGAAATTCACAGCATTGATAGATCTATATTTTTTAGATAACAACTATGATACTATCAATAATTCTCACAAAATTCCTTATATAACAACTATGTTTATCTTGGGTGCATTTTATACTTTGTAAACGGTCTTGTTTATTATGTTATTCATTTTTTTTATTAATGTACACACTTAATTTATATATTTGTTTTTGCATGCTTCTTGATTGTTAAGTAAACATTTCAATTCTATATGCCTAAATCAGATTACATATGAAGTGAATAGCTATTTTGTGAATCAATTATTCGCATATCCTCTTGTGAAGGAAGTAAATAATATCTGGAACAAGAAGAAGGAAGTTAATTCATCATACACTGTACTTAGCACGAGGTTGTTGATTGAACGTGCGGAAGGATTATCGAAGAGGGCAATGCGCAAAGGGAGGAAGATGTTGCTAACTTAAGTTTATCTACATAGAATTGAAATACCATATTATAATTATGTTACTTGATGTTGATATGCTCAGGAATTTATTTATGCCATATTAGAATGACATGATTCCAGGAGGATTTTTTTGGGTTCTACATTAAAAGGATTTATCTGTTATGTTACCTTATAAGGATTTATTGGTTATGTTAGCTTAAAAGGATTTATGCCACATTAGTATGACATGATTCCATGAGGAATATTTTTTATGAGTAACCATCCATGCTTAGAGAGAAAATGAACATCCGATCACATACAGAATTGAACATCCAATTAAAATTAAGACAGTGTAAGTCAGTCAAAATTAAGACATAATAGCCAATCATTGGACACACAAATATCAACGGATAACCATCCATGTGTAGAGACAAAATGAGCATCCGATCATATACAGAATTGAACATCCACTTAATTTGATTAAAAAAACTGTGAAGCCAATGTATAGGACAAACGGCTATGTATCGAAAAAGTATACAGTAACGCAGGTATAAGTTAAGTACAATTTGGTTAAACTATCTCGTAAATTACAGAATAACCATGAATTATACTCATTGTGCATTAAGTCTAAGCAAAATTAAAAGTGCAAAGTCGTTCGTTCTCACATGAAAAAGGGGTTCTTGGAATAAAATAACATCTGGACTTATAAGAGCAAAATGAACATCCAATCACATACAGAATTGAACATCCACTTAATTTGAATAAAAAACCGTGAAGCCAATGTACAGGACAAACGGCTACGTATCGGAAAAATATACAGTAAAGCAGGTACAAGTCAAGTACAATTTGGTTACCAAGCTCCATCTCTTGACTTCCAATTTCAGTGACATCCGACAATTGCATAGCCTATAATTTCGAAAGAAACAAAGTATATGAAAGGAAAAAAAATTATTAAATATCATGAAAATAAAACCTCAAAAACAAGTACTAAAAACACAACAACAGCTAGAAATCATGCTAATCATCATCCCCATTTTAGCTTAACAACAACTATATGGAAATAACAAAGACGGTAGTACAATTATTTATACTACTTTAGCTATTATTTAAGGGCCTGCATCACCTTTTATTGGCTTCTTTTTTCACTCCATGAACAAAAACCTTTTCATGTAGATTTTCATACATAAACTCTTTTGTCCACATGCATGAAGAACATAAACACACCATTCATTATAAACAAATCAAATAACTTCATAAATTATTAATCTATGCAAATATACGATACACATAAGCATATAATCCCATAAGCATGAAAAATAATAAAATAATATGCAGGAAGCATATGAGCACGCATATGAGCATGTAGGTATACCACATAATATGCAAGAAGGATATGAGCATATAACTAAAATATGCAGTGAGCATATAAACATACCATTACATGATTAAAACACTCATATAAACATACCATGGTTAGCATATTGCAAATACAATTAGCATTTAATTCAATTCAGTAAAGGATTTCAGCCACTGCATCAACCTATGGTTATCTATTCTAAATAATTGAATGCCCATCATGTAGGGATAATATACGCACACCATAGATTATAATGCATTCATATAAGCATACCAACAAATTAAATTATGCTATCTCATCATTCATATAAGCATATAACTCCATAATAGGATGATTAGCATATTAAAGATGACATTTAACATGAAGACAACATATATTCATATACAAAAACATGCATGAAATATACTTCCTGGATATAATCATAAAAGCATGAAATAATTAATTGATTTCAGCAAATCCTCAATGCATATAATCAAACCATTCATTATAAAACAATCACAAAATCAGTTGCATCTGAATTCATCGACTACAATTGCATATTTCATTAAACATACAAATAAAGAACGCGTTTATATTGTGACAAAAAATAAAACTTTTTCGCAAAATAAACATCTATGGCAGAATTTGAGGATCTTAATTGCTCACCTTATTCAACTTGTGACCATGGCCTGCGACATCGTCCGATAAATTTTCTTGTTCGTTTGATAAATTTTTTGCAACGTCACTCGGAACACAGACTAGCGGTTCAACTATATCGACCTCTGCATTAATGAATTTCGGCTAGGCGGTGTGCATAAAGGAGGACCATCGCTTGAAACACGTTCGTCTTGAGATTCTGCCATTCGAAATGGGTCAAAACAGGCTGCGATCTGTGCGGACGAGAGAGCAGTGCTGCGTGGTTAATTGTTATTGGCGGTGGACTGTTCGATCGTAGAGGAATGTGGAAACAGACCATCAGGACGCAGTGCTGGGCAGTGGACTGCACTGGGCAGTGGAAAGAGACGTAGAGGGGAGTCACTTGATCATGGAGGAGATGATGCGGTGAGATAATTGAGGATAATCCTAAATTGTTTCCAATTTCAAATTTGAAATAATACAAAATTATTTAATAACCCATAATTTATTATTAATTTCAATTAAATCCCATTGTATGCATTGTATAATAAGACTATTGTCTCCTCATACTTTTCCAAAGAATTTATCTTCTTCTATGTTCATGCAAGTTTGGTCGTCATTTCTTACTAGGTGTATATGCATTAAAATCTTAAAAGGCAATGTTCTTGTTGTTGATGAGAGAATTGAATTGGTGCTAAGTCATCAAGCCATGTCATTTGTAATTATGTTTTTTATTGTGTCACGTTTGGGGTTATGACTTAAAAACATGCAACAACTAACTTGAATTATTATAACCATAATTAGCGATATTGGAAGTAATCTCAAATTCTGTTTTTCCATTGTTTCAGAGATTGAAACCCTCTGGTCAAAAGTCGAGTGGGCCTTTAATTTGGTCAACTTTTTTTTTCAATACTTTCCTCATGTTTGAAATTTTGAAATTTTTTTACATTATCAATATTATAATATATGTTAGCACAATTTTTTAACAGATATTTTATTAATAGAGCTTTTATTATATATTAATAACATCATCAAACAATTAATGCCAATAAATTATATTTTCTTTAAAAAGTTAATATTTAAAAAATTAACACTAAAATAAAAAATTATAATTTTAAATAAAAATCATAAAATAATAATAAAATATTAATCTCCTATCTTTATTTATTAAGCAACAATTTTTAATTAATGTTTTATTAGTGTTAATTTTTTTATTGAAATGAAATAAAAAAATTATTATTTTTCATAAAAATTATTAGTGTTAAGATTTATTTTGTTTTAAAATTTTATAAATTCATTCCAATACGATTTAAATCGTACTGATATATTTTAATTTTTATTTAATCTAATTTTATTCATATAATTTAAAATTTAAAATTATAAAATTTTTAAATTAAAAGTTAAATAAATATAATTTCATTAATAATTTAATTTAATTTAATAAAAATAAACGTATTCATATTATTATATTCATATGATTAATTATATTTATTTGATTTTAAAAAATAACTATATAAAATTGTTAATTATAAATTAAAAAATTAATATATTCATATTATTTTTAATACGATTATATTTACAATACTTCTTAATAGTTTGGTGAATCAATCGTGTATAAAGTTTTTAATTATTTAATAAATCAATATTTCATATATTTTTATTTTTAAATTAGTTTTTTGCAGTTAAAATTTTTATTATTTTTTTATATTTATTTTACCTCTTCTACTTTGAATTAAAAATCCTTTATATTTATTTTACCTCATAGCTCTCTTTCTTAAATCTCACTTCTAACCAAATCAATCACGTTGTGTTCATCACCGTCACCGATATCTTGTTCAACGTTACATATCCTTCGTCATTTTCTATTCATATTATTTTTATAAATTAATAATTTAATTTAATAAAAATAAATGTATTCGTATTATTTTTATTATCTTAAGCAAAAAAATCTCTAACTATATTTTTTAGGTAAGATTTATTAATCTTTTCAGATATTATGTACTTATATATACACTCTAATATTATTAATTTAAAAAGATTACATATATCTATCTCTTTTGTTGAGATATTTAAAAATCATGTTTAATCGCTTTAAAAAAATAATACGAAAACGTTTATTTAAAATAAGATGAATATATTTATTTAAAATTTAAAAATTTTAAATAAATTTATTTGTATTAATTTAAAATAATACGAATATGTTTGTTTAAATATAAAAATTTTAAAATGATAAGAGTATTATGTCCTTTTAATTCTTTTAAATTTTTATTTTTATCATAATTTTATAGTAATTTAATATCAATCTAAAAATAAAATAAATTTAAACTAAAACAAAAAATTTAACCTAAATAGAATTTAATGCAAATTTTTTTTCTTTCTTTAATAATTAAATGATGATTCTTCTCTCTCTATTTAATTAAAGAACACTAAAACTCCAAACAAATTTTTCTCTTATTTTTAATTAAAGAACACTAAAACTCCAAACAACTTTAGAATATCAAATCACGTTCAGTGTTGTTTATGGTGTCAGAACTCCTGAAAAACAAAGGACAAATTGTAAAATTGACAAGTGGACAATAGAACAATATTAATTTTTGAAGGGTTAAAAAAAGGAAACAATGTTAAGTTTCTCCAAAACCTATATTGGTTATGCTTTTCAATAATGGTGTCAATATATTTGATCCTATAGGATTTTGGTCCTACTTTATAGGTCAGAAGAATAAAAAGTCCTATAATTAATAGGATCAAATTTTTAAAAAATCCCCAGGATCAAAAGTTTTTAGGTGAGTTTTATGGTACTTTTTATTATAGTGTCTAAATTGTTTTCTATCTCAACAACACACATAAAATTTATTAAAAGTCATTAGTTTATTCTATCCCTTTGTCATTTTTATGCATAAAAAATAAAAAAATAAAAAAATAAATGTTAATAATGTACATTGATCATATTAAATCCAACTTTTAATTATATATATCAAAAAATCTAACATGGTATTTACTATCTCATCACCCTTCTCCTTACTCTTTAATAATATCTCTTTAACTATATGACTATATCTATCAAAAATTTAAAAAAAAAAAACAGAACATACACACTGAAAAATAAGTAAACTCTAAATACAAAAATTTTAAACTTTAAAACTTAAATCCTGATACTCTAACTCTTAAAATTATAAATCTTAAACTTATAAAAATTTAAACCTTAAATTAAATCTAAAATCTCTAAAATTTTAAAAATTAAATACAAAATTCAAATCAAAAAATTTTAACTCTTAAATTCTAAATTGTAAATTTTTAAACTTGTAAATATTAAAATTATAATCTCTATATTTTAAATTATAAATCTAAAATTCTAAATCTCTAAAATCCTAAACACTAAATATATAAAGACATTACAGACATTCCAATATATATAGTGGAGACTCAAATGTGTTCTCAAAAACGTCGCTAAGTTTATCATTTTTCTGTTTAAGCTAGGACATCTAAAAACTACAGTATTTATTATATTTTTTTCTGGGCAAAAACCTGACAACAAAGTCATTTGCAAAATAAATTGACTACTTACTATGAAGCTCACTAGATAATGAACTTTAAAATAATTTATAAAATACAATTCATTCAATACGCACGAAATTATTATATTTATTTTAGACATATTTTTAATAATTCATTTAACACCCTAAATTAAACATTATTGAGCATTATAACATTTTTGAAACAACTTTTCAAACTAAATTTTATAAAAGAAAAACTGTTGTATAAGTGCATAAAATGATAAAATATATATTCAAAAATCCCTCACAAATTATCACTCAAGTCATCTGTTAACACTTTATTCCGCTTCTCTATAGGTAATTAATTATGGTGAATAATTTGATGAAATAAACTTGAGAATATGCAATTAGAAAAAAAAATATTAAATTCGTTTAACTTTTATTATAATTCTTCTTAATATATTTTGATTCATATGGGCGCCTAATAACCACCGGATAAAGAATAATATAATGAGAAGTTTTTACAGAATGAAATAAAATAGTATATGTCATTTGTAAAATTTGAATTAAAATAATTTAAAAAGAAAAGGAAACAGTAAAAGCATATAGTATTATAAAAGAGATAATGAAGCACAACTCAAACACCAGTTAAAAAAACAGATAAAAATACAAAAAAAATCAAAAATTAAATTGGTAGGACTTGTAAGGTTTATAGGGCTCGCCCTATTTTGATTTTTGTTAGAAAGACTTAATTAGAGTTGGGCTTATAAAATATGATTTTGTAATTTTTAAAACGGTAAGCTAGAATCAATTTATAATTATAAAGATGGCTAGCAAAATAGTAAAATTACATCCACAAGCTTCCTTGGTGGAACACGTGTTTTTACTGTAATTACATTCCTGCCCTACATATACATCGTTATTTACAACATCTGTCCTTTTTTATCTTTCTTTTAACCTATTTGAAGCTGAAAAGTTGAGGAAACTACTTATCTCTCAAACTCTCTCTCCTGCAATGTTGTGATCTGTTTCAAGGTCCCTATTTATCTACTGGATCGAAGGCAGTGGTGGCTTCAGCAATCCCCAAATCACTCTTTTGAGTTCAAATGCTGCTTTGTGATTGGTTTTGCACAATAGTTCTTCACGCAATGGAAGGGTAATTGAGCATACTGGAATAATTTGAGCGGGATTCATGGCAAATTTTGGGCGCAATTCTTCAAAAATTTTCAAATTTCATTTCTTTTTCAAATTTTGAGCACACTATTTCTGGCTTTCTCTCTCCTTTACCCACAAAAATCAGAATCACTCTCTTCCTTCGATGTTCCTTCTCTTTTTCTCTCTTCTCTGATCGTCCTCTTCATTTTTATCTTCATCTCAGCATCCGGAAATTGTGTTCCAAGTCACGAGAGACGGCAGGTCAGTGCTGCAGTTACGAGAGCGTCTGGAAAAGAACAAAGAAGACACGGCATGGGCTCCGAATCTGTTTCCGACGAGTAGCAGAGATGAAAAACAATAAGTTAGAGGTAATGGTGGCTATTGATACAGCTTCAGGTAGAAAGAACAGTGGCAGGGTTTAGGGTGTTGCTGCCATCAACGAAGAAGGAGCAGTTGACAACAATTTCAGGACACCGATCAAGAGAATGGACTAATGGAGAGCTCTGAGATCCATATCCCATCCATATTATTTGCAGAGGTCATTTTTTCTTTTTTAGAAGTATAATTTTTTTCCTTTTTTCTTTTTAATAAAATTACAAAAAATGTCGTTAGGGTTCGAGATCCAAGCAAAGGAACCGCCAGAGGAACGTGTGATGGTTTCGGCAAGCGTTCCAGCACCGGAACACCAGAAACCGAGGCTGGATCCGTTCGCGGGTACTCCACAGGGATGATCGTCCTGGTTTATGGCCGTCGCGGATATGCCGACGAAGCGACTAGACTCCCCCGCACCAACAACACCTTTGAGAAGCTCGCTAAGGTTTAATTTCTTTAAACAACCACCATATTTTTGCATCCATATTGAATTCTTACATTAGTGTCAAGTTGAATGCCCTCCCAGAGATGTTACATGTATAGGTAGCATGTCTTTACAACATGGGATTTGTTGATTTTGTAGTTTGTTTTGATTAATTTGTCTACATAAAATAAATTTCAGCTTCTATTGTTTTATTCGGTTGCAACTTCACAGGCATTAATTTTTGTTCTTTTTTTCAAGGTATTATAAAATTATAGGTTCTTTCGATAACTATTATACTATCCTGTCAAAGGTGCCAGGGGAAGGCATGAATTTTGAGCCTGACAACAGCTCTGAATTTCTTCCAAATGCTACAATTGAGGTTTGTACCAATTAGCTATAGCATATGCTTAATTAATTTTATATAGCATATACAAATTTTAACATTCAAACAACCTAGGTTGCAGGCTTAATACAGAAGAAGGCATGGTGTGTTATTATGTTTTTATTAATGTTCATTAGAAATCATTCAAACTCATTATGTGATGCCATAATAGTTGAATAGACCTTTTCTTGATCTGCATTTGAAAGTGCATCTATTTACATGCCCCCATTGAATTATTAGATTGCATAGATAATAGAGAACTTATCTAATATATTGTTTTCTTTCATTACTTAATGTCAAGTTTTAGTTTCTTATGAGTGCAGTTTTAATAAATCTTTTGATTGTTGATCAGGGTTGTTGTTAACTTTTCAAAACTATTACTAAATTATCCTTTATTTTGTAATTTTTTTTTGTCTTTTATACACATATTTTGAGGACTCAATTATATGAAAAACGAAGAAGAATAAGAAAATGGAAATATCCATAGTACTCTGTCATCTATATAGATAATTTCATGTGTTGGGTTGTTGATGACAGCCTCATATATGGGAAGCTTATTGAAAGAGTACTGTGAACCTCTTCTTGCCAAGATACAACAAACTATGATAAGGTAATTGTTTTAAGTTGAATTATGCAATTCCATTTTTTGTTAAACAAGTTTTTGGCTACTGTATAATGCATGGTTTTTTTTTTCATTTTTAATTTTTGTAAACTATAGAATTTGAAACTTCTTGATTTTGAAATTTGATCTTAGCAGGCTTAAAATCCAGCCTATTATGATTGCATCTGCTCCGTTAGCGTCAAAAGTCTTTAGTGCCTTCAAACAAAAGTTTCATGGTGGTGTTGTCCAAGAGGTAAATACATTATCTATTTTGTTAACATGAGAATAATCATCTATTGTTTATTTAGAAAGGAATCATCTCAATTATTATAGAGGAACGTCTTTCCAAGGATATCCCTCGTTAGATTATATTATTTACGTTGTTTTTGTGCTTTCCACATTCCATTATCCCTCATTTTTTACTACAAATAGAGGAGAAATAGATTTTGTGAAATGCAGATTTTAGAATTCTAATTGGTTTTGCTTGACCCAATAAGTTTGAAAATAAAACATGGTGTTTTAACTGTACCGTATATTCTTTCCTTCTACCCATTAAGTTGGAAATTTTTCATTTCAAATTTTAGTGGCTTTTGTGGGATTAAATTTTTGTTGCAAACTTATTTATTTTTATGTAAATATGTTTTTGTGATTTTTGGATTGAGATGATCTGTGAGTATGATCCTGTTATCCTTCACTATTGTTGACCTTTTCCCATGCTTGATTTGGATTTGTTTTTAGTTTGTGATCTATATTTATTGCTTATTTGTTTATTTGTTTTCTTTTTACTCTCAAAATATTTGTAAGATAAGAAGGCAAATTAAGATGTGAAGAAAATATACATTTCTTACAAAAATAAACATGATTTTTTTTTCACTCATCAATTTACCATTTTGCTTTATAATATATTTGCTACTAAAGTCATAATTTTTTATATGATTGTAGGCATCATTTTTCTTTCATAATTTCTTACAGTCAAAGAAAATATACAGAGATAGTAATCAATAATGAATTGCTTTATATTATGGCAGTTTCAAAGACATCATAGTCAGGCACAATTTGCAGAAGCATTGTATGGTGATCTGACATGGTATAAGATTTTAATCATTACATGGATTAATGCTGATTTTAGAGAGTTATTTGATACAGTACAGACAAACTCTCTTTCAACAAGAATTCTGAAGGTTTGTCTTTGGAAGGTTTTTGTCGTCGCACACTCTCACTTTCACTGCATTGAATTGCTATTCCTGTTGCTTTTTCTGCGTTGAGATGCATTTGGTTGAGAAACCTCGAGCTTGAGCTGAATGATGATTTTAATTGCATGTTTCTTTGTGTATCGTTTTCTTCAATTTTTTTAGGAAAGAATATTCATGATTGACGAATCTCAATTTCATGATTGGCCTAAGGTACCTTCATTTGTATGCACCGTATGCACTGTCTTTGGAGGTTTTGGTAGGTGTGTATGTCTATAGTTTGGATCTTTCAATATTTTTTATGTTTTTCGTAAATCTGTCTATAACATAAAAAAAGGAAAGACAGTGAGAAAAGAAAAAACAATATAATACTTGAATTTTAAAAGAGAAGACAGTGAGAAAAGGAAAAATAAGATAACACTTGAATTTTATCTTCTTTCTGAAACTATGCTACCTTTGTTGTGGCATATACTAGACAAATGTAAGTTGATGTAATGTTCATGGTTGATAATATTTGTGTGAATAAAAGAATTTTGGTGTTGGATAACAAAATGTTCAGATTTTTTGGAGAAAAAAGAGATATTGACCCAAGCTGCTGATGCAAAAGTACATAGTAAGAGTTAAATATAACACTTTTTGAATATTTTTTATTTTTAGTCTAGAAGTTTTTGACAAAAAGTTATGGAAGATAAAAAAATTATTCATGACTAAATTGTATGATTGATGGTGTAATCTTTTGAGAATAAATTATTAGTTTATCTGATTTTTCTTTGGATTTGTTCATGATGTGTTTGAACAAATTGTTTTTTGTTAGCAGTTTAAACATGTGATGCTTTGATGAGATGGTTTTATGTGTGATTTTAGAATTTGGTTTGAGATAAACTCAAATATTAACTATTCGGATTCTATTTGGAAAAGGCAGTTTTGATAGTGTTGAACAGAAAGCTTAGCAGTTATCTCAACCTTGCTAAGACCCAAGATGTTGGCAAGAAGGCGAAGTTGTCTCTTATTTAGTTAACTGTTGGGTATTGTTCATTTGAAATTTTAAACATTTATCAAAGGAAGACTCTTAAAATTTAGGAAAAAAGAGTCAATATAATATTGCTGGTGGATCAAATAAGCTAAATTCTTTTCTGAAAATTACACTTTGATAAGTAAGATTGGATAATGTATGAGGACATATACGAAACAAACAAAGGAAAGTGACCCAAAAATTTGATTCATGTGAATTTCTTTCTAACGAATGATTGGTATAATTTATGCACAACAAATTTGCATTGTGCCTTGGTATCTTATTGTATTTGTATTGCGCCTTGGTCCATTTTTGGGGTTTAGAGGGACTAGAATCTTCATTTTCTGACAACTAATTTGTATGTCTTTGGGTGTAAATTTTGTTGGCTGATCCATGATAAAAAAAAAAAAATTTATCATTCAATAAACCTGAAAAGTATATACTTCATTGTTTAAAAGCGTTGATAATATCTAGATAAGATTTTTTATTTAATTGAATTGAATTTTTATGAACATGGAATTGTTTATTTTTTGTTTATAGCTTAAACATGTGACGAGTTGATGAAATAATTTCACTATAATACTATTTATCTCAAACAAAATTTGCTTATGAATGCATCAAACACTTATCGTATAATGTGCTAAAGTATAAAAGTTAAATGAGTATGAGTAGTGGCAATTTTATCCCCCATATCTATGACATTGTCAATAAGCATCAATTTATAAACTTCATAATAGACTTCTGTTTTTAAGTTTTTTACTTCTTAATTTTTACAACTAAAACACATTCAAATAAGATAACTTTTTTATTTTTACTGAAATATATAGACTTCTTTCAAGTACTACTTATATCAGAAAATAAAATTTACACAAATACTTCTATTTGAATATTAAGACATGTTCAATTTATTATTCGTTAGCAAATCATTGTGGTTAACATTTTATATTATAGTTTTTGTTTTTTCTACGTTTAAATTGAACTTTATAGAGTGTGGTAAATAATAGGTAGAGTAATAAGATAAATTAGGATTATCAAAGCTAAATGCAATTTTAGAATTAAATTAATCACTCAAATATTAATATTAATTTTTTAACTGAATTAAACATCAATAATATAACAAAGATTAACCACTAAATACGCATATATATTAAGTAAATTAACTCTTTCAATAAAAAATATAAATTTAAATATAACAAAGTAGATTAATTAACGCGTGAGCCATATACGTGATAAATTTTGATAACTTCTATTGTAATTTCTACTCATTTTTTCAATAGAGTACGTGTGTTAGTCTTAAATTTCTACATGTGATCAATTTTGATAATTTCTATTGATAACTTCTACTCATATTGACATGACCAAATTATTAGTCTTAATGGTTATTAATTTTTTACTAATAGAAAATTAGACCCCTTTTTTATATGTTCGTTATGTAACAGTGAATTTATGCTTATAAACGCACAATCGGATTCCTACGCCTGAATATAGTTTTAACAGTATTTATCAACTATTATTTAAGAAGTTAGCCTGAATATAGTTTTAACAGTATTTATCAACTATTATTTAAGAAGTTAACATAAATATTGTATATATTAATGGAGTAATATTTGGCCCGCGCCGTTTTACACTAGTTATTTTGGAAGGTGGCTAGCCCTAAGAGTTGGACTAAATTGATATTTTTACTTTTTAATATAACTATTTCTTGCATCAATTTCTCCAATCAAAGAATACTAGAGAGTTGATAGAATTTATTATTTTTAGACAACAATAAATTAACAATATTTAAAAATGTGAACTAAAAATAATAAATTGTACTGATCTTTTCTCTTCTCAACTTTCGTTCTACCTGACCAGCCACTCTTTGCCTCTCTTATAGCCAATAATTCGTCGCTTGTTCTTCCTTCATTTGCTGACAATGCTTCATTATCTACTCTTTCATTGTTGTTTTCCTTATCCTTGCCTTGTTATCTCCTCAGTTGAAGTCATTGCTTCCATTCATGAGTCATGGCCCTTTCTCCATTCCTCTATCAGAAGCAGACCTAAAGACCCATGAATCGAGGTGTATGTGGCAACTTGTGAGACAAAAAAATAATGTGTTTTCTACCCTTTATTCTCCAAATTATTGCTTCACCTTTGGGCTGAAATTAATATTTAATCTGTGAATAAAGGTTTGATACTATTCATTTATGTATCCAATTATACATTATTAAAACAAAATTTTGACAAAATAATTTTTCCTTTTTGTGATGGATGTTTAAGCAATTTTTTTATAATAATTTCTTAGTAAGTGTATGTAATAAAATCTTAAAAGACATGCTTCTTGTAATTCTTCACAATATCCTTCTTATTGTTGGGAATTTGGTGTTAACTCTTCAAGGCCATGCCATTTGTAATGATTTTTTATTGTGCCTTATTTGAGGTTTATAACTTGAAAAAAAAAAATTGATAAACAATGGGGTGACAGAACACCCAAAGGAGCTACATGGAAATCACTCTAGGAAAAGAAACTCTTACTAGATCAATCATAAAACAGAGATACAGGAAGGCAAAGAGAAAAAAATATGATATTCATATTGCAAGTTGTGTCCCAAAGATACTAGACGGTCAACGCACGATTTTTTGAATTTTCTCTATCGTGCTGCAGCGACTCCTAATGACTATAACCAAAGGTTTTGCGGAGTGTAACTCCACTGATTAATGAAGACAAAGATCAATTACCGGCTTAGAGTTCACTTCAATCTCCAAGTTCGTAAAATTCCATGTTCCTTGTCAAATCCAAACCCAACCGAATTGGCCATAATTCAGCCAAAGTAACAGTGCAAGTGCCTAGATTAGCACTGAAACAGGCTAAAAATTTACTCCCAGCGTTTCTAAGAATCCCTCCATAAGAGGCTCTATCATCATTAATCACTAATTAATCTGTATTTAGTTTAACGATCCCAAACTAAATAGGTGCCACCTAATCTGCCGTTCTTCAAAACTCTCAAATTATCCTTCTAACCCGACCAAATTCCTTTTGGGCTAGATGATAATCTTTAGCAAGTTGGAACACAAGATCATGAATTTTATCCCTATGCACTGCATTGGTCCTATAAAAAATATAACTATTTCGACATAAACAAAGAATATTTAAGGTGGTTGCAAAGAAGAGGGGCCATGGAACCCCTTTAAAGGGAGAATGGTTCGAAAAGTTTTCCACCAACAACCAGTCTTTGATCGACTTGTTAGTTGAAGAAATTCTCAGGACCCAATCTGTTGTCTAAGCTCTTCTATGTACGATGCACAATTCTACAGTGCACTACATGGAGCAAAGACTCAATCTCATTACAAATAACACAACAATCGTCTTCAGACATATGTCTACGATGGCAAAGCTCGTTGGCCATTAACGTAACCGCTGAGAAGCCTCTATCCTTCCAGATAATTAAAAGTTTCTAATTCTAACACTAAATAAAAGAATTATTTCTATTTATAACTATGTAAAAATATTTGACCTAATCCCAAGGCTAAATAAAATCAAATGATGCATATTTTTCGTTACATGAAATAACTATAAGTATCAGAAACATTTAGTTTCAGATGCAGCATCAATCATGCATGATGATGTGCTTGGAAACGTGAATCTGCTCACCGAAATCCTTCTCCGGTTGCCGGTTAAAGATGCGCTCCGATGCAAGTGCGTGTGCAAGAAGTGGATGTCTCTGATTTCGAATCCCCAATTTTGTTATTGGCACACTCTTGGATTATGCCGCAAGCACAAACACAAAAACAACCCTAACCCTAACCCTTACCTTTACCCATCTGGAATGTTGTTCCAAAGAACAGTTGATTACTTGAGGGATAAGAAAGCTTGCGTGATCCCATTCAACAACTGCAGCAGCAGGTTCATGCAGCTCAATGCTCATGTTAAGTTCGAAGGAACACTCAGCTATATTCTTCTTCGATCATGCAATGGTCTAACACTCTGGGATAGTATCCCAGTACCATGGTCTAAGAAACTTGTTAAACGATGCAGTTTTTACATAAACAACCCATCAACTGGCCGTTGCGTTCGTATAGACAAATTTGGCTATGAATATCGATTTTCGAGGCCATATCTTGCCTTCGAACCTTGGAAATCTCCTCACTATAAAGTTATCTTTTTGGAATGCACAAAGACCACGCCTAAGATGAGTGTTTATTCGTCACATACAGGTTCATGTAGTAAACTTGATGTTCATCTTTCTTTCCCAAATAAAAATTTTGATCCCTGCCATGATGATGGTGGTGTTTATTGCAATGGCGCTATACATTGGTACGATCATTCAGCGTATCTCGATATTGATCGGCTTTGCTTTAAGAATTTACCAGTATTACCAATACCACGAACAGGGTTATTACAAGTTAAGCATTTCGGAGAAAGTGGAGGGAATCTGTACTTAATTATAGAGGAATCTCGTTACCGTGGAAGATATGATTTTTGGGAGTTAAAAGAAGATTACAGTGAATGGATTCTAAAATATCATGTAAATCGAACTTACGCTGATCCGTTATGTGTTATTTGCCAACCACCAAATGAAGATGAACAAGAGGAATCAATATGTGCAAATCTGTTAGTTGGTTACAAAAAACTAGTGTCTTATAATTTAAAGGATCATAGCTGCAAAACTTTCTACGAAGAAGAAGATAGCTCTTTTGTAGATGTTAAAGTTTACCCATACTTTGAGACTCTGGCAAGTATTTGATGATAATTTTTTTTTCTTTTTATGTTGGAAAAAGAGGATGATGGATCTCATTATTATATTTGGTGACTTTTTTAATGTATATGTTTTGTTGATTTCAATTGTTTTTATATGTCTAATTTTGTTGCAATAAATAATTTAAAAGGAAATTAACAAATATGAATGGAGATAATTATTTTCATAAACCAATACAATATACACATATTTTTAATAAGGTCCTTTCTATTTACTATTGTTAAAAAATACTCTTTGTTTAATATTCATTTTTATATTTGATATATCAACGTACCATGAATTATAAAATATTTTAAAATAAATATTTTAAGATAATTTTTTTAAATAATAATTAATAAAGATCTAATTACAAGTTTTTGTCTAATAAAAAAATCAATTATTAACTTTTAAATTATAAAAATTTAATAAAATTATAAAAACTAACAGAAAAATTAAATTTTTTAGAATAATACTATATAAACACTATAAAATTAGTCACTGCAATTACTAAAAAGGTGAAAACTCATATACTTTACGTGAAATTGACTGAAACTCAATTTTCTCTTTACTAAAAATATTTAATTAGAAACGTGTAAACTAGTTGGTTGGCCTATAATAATTAACTCTCTCCTTCTCGATAACTACAGATTTTTAGCAAAAATAAATGTAGTTTTAAAAATGGTTATTTTCTGAAAATATAGTTACAAATATTGCTATGAAACAACTTGTCTTGTCCATGGATAGTAGTTATGGCTACGGATGGCGTTGCTGTCCACTACGTCCAGCGGCCGTGGCGATTCCTTTCTCTTTTATTCTTCTTTGCACTACGACTAAAACTATGATTATATTTGCAGTTGGATTCATCTTTTCTATTTTTCCTTTTAATTTGCATTATGCATGAATGTTTTTTTGGAGGGAGATGCTACACATACATACATAATGTGTCTAAATATACATTATTCAAACACAATTTTGTCAAAAGAATTTCTCTTTTTGTATGTTTATGCAACTTTTATATTTTCTTACTAGGTGTATGTATTAAAATCTTAAAAGACAATCTTCTTGTAATCTATCTTTTATAATATTCTTCTTGTTGATGAGGATTGAATTGGTGCTAAGTCATCAAGGTATGCCATATGTAATTACGTTTTCTTATTGTGCCTTGTTTGGGGTTTATGATTTGAAAACATGTGCAACAACTAACTTGAATTATTATAAACACAATTGGCCATATCGAAAGTAATTTCAAATTTTGTTTTCGGATTTTCGTATTGTTTGAGAGATTGATACAGTCTTGTTGTCACTTAGAAAAGTGGAGAGAGCCTTTCATCAACTTTTCTCTTCAATCTTTGAGTATAGGTGTTGTTAGAGGTGGAGCTTCGTCTCTTTGGAAATGGAAGGTCATATAACCCTCCAATTATTAATTGGCAATGAGCTGGCTTGTGTTTAATTCTCATGTTTATCATTTCGGATTAATAATGTTATAATGGGCAATGCTGGATTAAGTTTAACAACTCAACAAACTCATTTTTTTGGTGTCTAAACCTATGTTTAATACTAACACAATCTCATTATCGTTCTGTTCTTATGTTATCTGTTACATGGAGTTGTTATAAGTTTTTGTTAGGATGGTTTCTATTTGATTTTTTATGATTAGCTATTTTTACATTGGTAAGGAATATAGAAAATCTTTCGATTGGTAAAGGATATTTTTTATCTCATGAAAATTATGAACAATAAATAATAAAAAATATATCAATTATATAACATTTTTTATATTTTAAGTAGAGATCCAATGCGTTATGGATTGTCATAGTTTTTTTTGTTATCTATAGATAGTATTTTAAAAATTGAGAATAACTTCATTCAAGTTGTCAATAATGAAAAGGCAGAGAATGCAATCATAGTAACTTTTTTTCTCCATTATACACTGATCATTTCATTCATTCACTCACTCTTTTTTTTTCTTTCGAATTCTCATTTTTTTTTCTCTTCCTAATTCATTCCAAGACCTCAGAGCATATGTTTGGATTAAAATTTACAAATAGAAATTTATATTAAATTGATTTTATAAATTTAATTTTAATAAAAAGTGAGTTAATGTTTTTTTTTTTTTACCAAAGATAGGATACTCAAATCTGCAACCTCTTAATTGAATATGGAGAGACTATGCCATTTGAGCTATTACTCATTAGCAAAGTGAGTTAGTTAATATAATTTATATTTGATAATTTTATATTAAAATAAATTATAATAAAATAAATATTGCTTTGAGTACATTATTTAAAATTATATTTAAATAAAAATTACTTAAAAAGATATAAATTTATATCGTTATAAACTATATTATTTTAATTTTTTTACTATAATTTTAAAAAACTTAAATATATGTGTTAAAATTTAATACTTTATCAATACTCTTTTTTAGTACTCTTTAGTACTCTTTTTGTATTTAATAAATTTTTCTCATTTTTCCATTCTTTTCCATGTTAGAATATCCAAATTAATATATACATATTTTAAAAAAATATTATATCTATAAACAAAATTCTATCCAAAAAATGGAATTATTATAAGGAGACTCATTAAAGAAGCTCAGAAGGCGCTAATGAATAATAGCTCAAATAGCATAGTCTCTTTATACTCAATTAAGAGATTGTGGATTCGAGTTTCCTATCTTTGCTTAAAAAAAAAACTCAGAAAGCAGTAAGATGGCAAATTTCATATTTGATCAACCACAATGACATCACCGTAGTCGTGATATTTGTCGACTTTGAAAGATTACTGTAGTCGTCATATTTGTCGACTTTGAAAGATTAGGCCGCGAGAGACCGGATTTCAACCACGATGACATGACTGTAGTTGTGCTATACGTCGACTTTGAAAGATTAGGCCGCAAGAGGCCGGATTTCAGCCACAAATGTCAAAAGGGGCCACGCACATCACTCAAATTGAACGTTTGATCCTAACAATAATTAGTTACTTTTTATTAATATATTTTTTTAGTGAGAGTACATCAAGAGTATGTATGTATAATAATTCAGCAGATATTTTTTTTTTATCAAAGATAAAGAGACTCAAATCTGCAACCTTTTAGGTGAGTATAGGGAGATTATGATAATAAGATTGCGGGTTCGAATCTTTCTATATTTGATAAAAAAAATATATATCTATTGAGTAATTATATTTTATGTACTATGTATGTATTTCTTATGTACTCCCATTAAAAAAATTACAACAAGTTAGTCAATCTAAGTAACACAGAACATTATGTAGGAATGTCTAATAAAAGTAATAAAAAAATAAGTTAATATTAACTAATTAAAAGTTAATTTGCTAAACTTTTTAAAAATTTATTATAAATTAAAATGTTCTATCTAAAATTAGTAAGGAAAAAAATAAATGTTTACTCTACTATTATTTGACATGCTTCAATACAATTTTTAACCACTTTTTTTTTGTTTTTCCCCTCAACTTCATATAGAGGATAGCCTCGGGGATAAAAAAATCATATATTCATATAGCAGCACAGAAATAATAGTAATCCTTTCTATTATGCTTAAATAACATATTAATTCGGTTAGTTACTTATTCATAATGATGCTTGATTATAATTTTGCTACAACACATCATTTATGTTGTCCCTAACTCTAATTGATGCATATGATTTAAATAATGTTTTATCAAAACAAGGTAATATATATGGATGAAATTGAATACATATAAACTAAGATTGTTATTTTCTGTTATATGGTATATATAAGAAGATATTCTCAACTTAAAATTATGAATCTGGAATTAGATACATTATTCAACAGAAATATATAGAACAGTAGTTTATATATATATGAGAACAGAATGTTATTTGGTGTTAGCAAAAAACGATGTCATTGAAAGGTGCTAAAAGAAGATAATGCATTTGATATAAATAGCCTCAATTATTATGAGTGTTAATTTGTATAGGAAGGTGAGAGATGAATATTTGGTTTAACACTTATCATTGAAAGTCTATGAATTTTTTGAAAAGTGAAAGTTTAGTTATATTGGTGTCTCAAAAGTGAACATTTAATTATTCTTTTTTTGAATATTTTTATAATTTTTTAGACCTTACTTTACTGCTGATGCAGGGTTCTTTGTGTTTGATTTTGATTTAATTAGTTTTGATTAATTATTTAATTTATTCTTGATCATAATGTCAAAGAGAATTTTTAATTTTTAATTTTTAATTAATTAAAGATTAATTTTTGTATATTTTTCCCTTTTTTATATCGAAATTGTAACTCAGTAATCTAAAAAAATGGATATACTACCAAGCTAAGGTTTTCTGGTTTTGTTGGACGTTCTAAACTAGTGTTCTATATGTTAGAAAGCGATGGTCATCATGACGTAATCCTCATATGGAGTTACTATTTTGGTCCTTTCATATCTCATTCTGGATTTAATTTTGATTATTATCCTAGTCTAAATATATAAGAATCAATTAATTATACATTTGGCTCATAATTTTAAAATATAATATAAAAAAAAGTTAAATATGTTAACATGTATTATTTAGATTTTTTTTATCATTAATAATAGATGTAGATTTACTTTCATTAAAAAAAACATCCTAATTTGAAAGCATTAATTTTTCGAGGAAATCCATATCCCGAAGGTAAAACAACACGGCATTATCAAGTTGAAAATTGAACCTAATGAGTAATGAACTTCTGATCTAAATATGTTAAGATGATGCATTATGTTATCTAGATTATTTTTGTATTAATAGTAGATGTAAATTTACTTATTTTTTAAATTGTATTTTGATAAAATTTACAAAATTAATAATTAATTGTGATGTTTTAGATCTAGTTTTCATAAAAAAGATTCAAGTAAATCTGCTTTTATTATCTACTACAATAAAAAATACCTATATTCTTTATTGGAAGAGATAAAAATAAGATTTTAAATATCTATATAAACCAAATTAAAATAATATTTTATTTCAGTTGTATTAAAATTAAAAAATAATTTCTTTTGTTATTCTTCAGTAAAATTAATTTAAGTATGGGTATCTAAGATGCAAAATGTTGTTATTTTCAAAGGTGTTATGGGATGAGTAGTAGTCGTAGTTGTCTCCAATAAAACTTTTGATAAAATTTAAATATATTTAAATATATTAAAAAAATATTTTTTTATTTAAGATACTATTAAACACAAAAATCATGTGTATTAGATGAATATTGTATTTTAAATGTGTCTAAAATACAAATATAACAACTTAATAAATCAGTTGTTCTTTATATAATTAACAATCATGCATGACGTGAATTCTCTAAAAATAAGTAGAGAGGCTTCAATTTCAAATAATAAAAATAAGTGGTAAATATTCTTGAATTAATAGTGAATTTCATCAAATAATCTTAAAGTGATTAAATCTCATTTATTATTTTTTCAATTCTTTTCAATGTTTGTTAGAAGATCCAAATTATATCTACATATTTTAAAAAAATATATATCCATACAAAAAATTTTATCCAAATCCTTTATTGAAGTTCTCAACATCTTTTTCTTCCTTCAATGGGTGCCATTCGACTAACCAAGAAATGAGTAGTATAACATCTTGGAAATGCATTACTTACAATATGTGAAAAAAAGCCTTTGCATAATTGGTGCATTTAAATGACTTTTAGAAAGACATCAACTCACTTCACAAACACATTATTATTATTAAGAGTCCCAAAAACTATAAAGAAAAAGAAAAGTACTCTGACTCTTCTATATAGGTCATTCATAGTATCAATCCTCAACCAGAAAGATAAATAAAATTAAACAAAAAAGTAATAAAAATTTTTTATCTATGGTAAATGTTTAGATTCTGTGTCCATATGATAAATTTTAGGATGAATTTTACGGTATCTTTTATTGTGTTATTTTAATTGCTTAACTTATTTTTAAAAATTAAAAATAAAATATTTACCTTTTTTGCACAATATTAATGGTAAGATAGCATTCACCAAATTTTATTTGAGAAAAACACCAAACATAAAAATCCAAACAGTTGAACTCGACTGATTAGGTAACTTGGGTCTACCCACTAATTTGTTAAATCACAATTTTTTTTTCCTTCCATGTGGTTATGAGTATTGAGTAGTACACTAGTATTAATGTTTTGGTGCCATTAATTGATTACTATAATGTGAAAAAAAAATATATTACAATGAAGCATATGAACTATGAAGTCATTAAAATATCTAGAAAATTGAGTGTTTATTATGTACAAGACTAAGGGAAACCACTCTTCTACTATAAGGACTTTTCGTTTATATAAAATCCTGAAATTTTAATTTAAACATAAATGGCCTTAATAAGAGACGCAAACAAGCTTCAAAATGAACAATCATTATATTTGGTAAATATTAGTTGACTAATTAACGTTATATACATGTCTAACAAGTGAATAACCCAATCTAAAATATTGAACATGCAACCTATTATAAGAGAGAACTAAGATTGAAAATAATGTGATGGTGGGAGATATAATTAGAGCCAAGAACGAAGGCACGAAATTTCTTTTGTATTTGCACCCTTTTGTCTCAAATTTAAAACCCCATTATATATATATCCCACTGTTTAGGATGAAAAAATTAGCACACTACACTATACAATTCACATTTAGAAATGGTCTTAGGGTTATAGCATTCACCAAGTATAAAGAAAAATGATATTGTCATTAATTAAAAATATTAAAATAAAAAACAATAAGATATAATTTTGATGTAGTAACATCTCATATTATATTTAAGGATAAAGTATTAAATTGGTCATTATATTTGAGTCTAATCCTTTTTTGATCTCTAAGATTTAAAATGTCATATTTGAATTAAAAAAAAATTCATTGTTTTAGTGTAGTTCTGCAGTAAAGTCAATGTTAATAATTAACATCATGTTTCACCAAATCTTAATGTCCTTTCCTAAAGAAGAGGTACAAACTCGAGAGGCAGTAATCAGCAGCGGATGCATCACCACAAGCCATTAGCCTTGGTTTAAGCACATAGAGAACACCGTCAAGAACTCGCTTTTCACGGAAAAGTTCGTCAGCAACAATAAAGACAAGGTTATCGTCACGTTTACTCCCAGAAATTTCTCTCGACAAGCAAAGAGTTTTGTTATATAAGTTTTTCATATCTAAAAATTGAGTTTTGTTAATTATTTAATATTGACTTTACGGTAGGACTATATTAAAGTTAAATGATTTTTTTAATTTAAATAAAATACTTTAAATTTTAAAAGGCAAAACAGAATTAGACCCAAACGTAAAGAATTAATTTGTTACTTTACCCAAGAGTTTTGTTAGCACATATTGCATACTTTATCATATTTGAGTGACCAAGGCTATTATTAGTAAGGTGGTAAAATTCCACAAGTGGTTTGTGACGAAAATATTATGTAGGATTGTCAATGCAGAGAATGTTGACTGATTAGGACGATTGATGAGTGAAGAAAGACAAGGCCCATGATGTCATCATATCATGCATATATTGATGAAGGACTAATCCAAGAATATTTTCTATGTGACAAATACTTTAAGAACCATGAAATGTGAAATAATCCAATAAAAAATGTGATCTTTTAAAGTAACATGAATTTTATTTTGGTTTTTCACAGTATTTTGTAATTCATCAGATTAAAGACTAATTTATCATGAATTTATTTTCTATTAAAGATTTTTCGTTAACCAATAAATCAGATGTTGCATGCATAATATGAGATTTAAATTTTTTATACTTGTTTAAACAGACTAATAAACTAACTATTAGATCACAATTCAAATTAATTTTTAAGTAACATACATTATCTTTCAAGCAATTGCGAAGAGATGTTAATATAAATGATTATTTGAATGATATTAGCAAGTTCATTAAATGATTATTAGTATAATTATCATTTTTTTTGCAATAATTTCATATTACTAAAACTGTAAATTTGTTTTTTTTTTCTAAGATACGACGAGTTTAATTATTCTTCACCGTATTTCAGTGTGCAAGTGCAGAGAGAATATTATTGCCACTAGTAACCAGTAAGATAAAACAGTGAACCATATAGAATTTTAGTCCTTGAAGATGAATCGAAGCAATCATCATCATCATCATGGGTGTGTGACCTATTTATATCAAGAATCATTTTGGCTCTGCATTATTTGGAAACATCAATTTTGGGCCATGTCAAAACTCGCAAAGCAATGCTATGATGATGAAAAAAAAAAATAAAAAGAAAAAACAAAGCCGACGGAAAATGTTATTAACATTGACTTTTAACTTTGAGAACAACTTCATCATTGTAATTTTCTTTAATCATGTAGAGACTGTATCATTCTTATTTGGGTTGTACTGTAATATGATAATGAGTATGCAATGTGTGCTAACACCTACCATTGAAAATAAATAAATAAGGAAAAAAGAATGGGTGCAATTGTAAATTTGAAGTTTGATTCTACTGTTATTATTTTTTTTATTCATGAAGGATAAAGTAGAAATTGTCCATATCTAACACATCAATACAAGAAAAAAGGGGTCTCCAACACTAACTCACAACCGAGTTAAACATTTAGAAATTAAATGGAGTGAAGCTAAGAAAGGAAAAGTGCTCAAGAGCTAGGGATTTGGGTGAAGTTCATTGGTGAGCTTGCGACTGATCTCCGGAATTTGCTCCGGCAGTGCAGACTCTTGGTCGAAGATGAAGCGGTTCCTAGCTTTCCAAACGCACCAGCACAAAATCTCCCATTCCACAAGGTTTTGCTTGAATGCTGCTTGATTTTATTATTTTAATCATCAAATTAAAGGGAATATAAATACATGTATAAACTTTCAAATATTTAATACAAATTAAGCAAATCAAACTAGGAAATTACTAAGAAATATCCTAACTCCATTATTTAACATGTTTAAAGTAACAAATAATTACATTTCACAATTCAAAAAGAAAGGAACCTCTCGTGTTTACTCCTTAAAGAATAGCCTAAAAATATTAAGAACGTTCGGTGATTACTGATTAGAAAAGAAGAGAAGAGTTTCATGTTTAGTATATTCTACATAAACTTAAAAAATGAAAAAAGGGTAAAGTGTGTGGAGTGGACACAATCCAATGTGAGCGAATCTATCACGTGGCTCACCAGTCGAGGAGAGAGTCTCCTCGATTAACATTCAATGAAAAGCAGCTCTCACCACACCTGACCGCTACCACTGCTGTTACCAGACCAGGCACCCTCACTCCTTTTTCTTCTCTTTTCTTTCCCATTTTTAAACGCCATTGCCACAATTTTGGGCCCTTCATCACCACATCATTTCCTTTTTCTTTTCTCTTTTTCGGTTCCTCAGGCTCTACAGAGATACTGTTTCAAGATATAGGATTCATGAGAAAAGCGATCTCCAATAGTTATAGAGATTAATGATTTTGTTCCTGGTTTCTAAGAGTACAAGGTTTGCAAGTTGCATGTTGAGGAAAAAGAAACAATTGTTTATTTCACTCCACATCCACCAACAGAATCAACACCCAAGTTGCTTCAAATATATTAAACACAGCAAATAACCATATGGTCGGATTAAGAATATTCATGAATTTTATTCCTTCGCGAAGGCTAATAATAAATAACAATAGTCCACAATATCTTGCTACATAAAGAGACTAAGGTGAAAAGAACATGAATATAAATTATGCTAAAAATCTGAAAAGTACTTATGGTACGAAAGAGGAAAAATTATAATATATCAACTCTATTTGATGCCCACATAAAAACAACACAGTTCATGTGTTTCTTCATTGATCCCGTAGCTCAGCCAAAGTGAAAAATGAATTGGCAATAGAGCTCAAAGCCTCTTCTGCATACACCCCCATCTCCTGTACTTAGCAAGCTCATACACCAACCATAACTGCAACATAGGCCAGTTAACAAATTATTGCATTATTGAGTAGAATACAGAGCATTTACCTGCTTCCATTAACAAAAATGCTCACACAGGATTCTTCCTCCATGGCTCTGAATCCACACAGCAAATTCAAATCATGAGATCCTTAATGCGGAGTTGTCATCCATTGTCCATACGAATCCTGGCATGTCCAATCTTGGCCCGGCAACTGTTCTGTAGACATAAAGCTTCTCCACCGGACTGCTCTCTGGCCTCGAGTCCGGAGGTCCACTTTCATCCATGACTTCAACGTTGAGTCTCGGCATTTTCTGACCCAGAACTTTACATGCTCCAAAGCTCACCGAGCAAGAGGACATCCAAAGGGATCGCATTGTCTCCAGCTTTGCAGCATTGGCCAAGAGAGCTTTGTCACCAAACGGGCAGTCCCTAATCTCCAGCTTCCTGAGGTTGTCACACCCAGAGAGAACATGGTGGAGTCCCAAATCACTATCTCCAGCAAAAGCTACAGAAAGCATCTCAAGCTTCTTTCCATATGTCCCAATGTACCCAAAAACACGATCAGTAAGAAGCCCTGAAAGGGAAAGGCGACGAAGATCCTTGCAGTGTTCAACAATAGCTCCAAAACCATCATCCAGAGGTTGGAGGGTGAGGTAGTCAGGGGATCGTGGCTCAATTATACATAGCCGAAAACGAGTCAAATTAGGCCGGTTCCTGGCAATTGTGTTTAGGGCAGCATTTGACATTTGACGACAAAAATAAAGAACCGACTGAAGCTTGGGACAACCCTCAGAGACGGAAACAAGACCCTGCTCCGTCAATGCTACATTTGGTTCCAATCCAAACGGATCAGACGGAAAGACCCTCAACTCCCTCAAGTCCTTACATGATGCAGCAAGAACTTCAAGGCCATCATCCTCAATGTAATCCAGAACCTGTAAGAAATTACCTTGATCAGCCAATAATCAAACACTACCACTGTTTGGACATGAAACTTACAATAAATGGATCACATTATATGGACCAACATACCCATAACTTCTGCAATTTCTCGCACCGAGAGACAAGCTTAATAAGATCGGGGCTCTGAACTGTAGCATAACTCAAGTTTAGTGATATTAGCTGGGAGCAGATAGGGTAAACAGCTGGAAGATAAGACGGGAGCACATCCCAGAAGCCAGACAATGTCTTCAGCTGCTTGCATCCTGCAAATGCCTCTGCCAAGTTCGAGAAGACGTCCGGCCTCATCTCAGAGGTGTAAGCTCCAGTACCTAACTCAGCCAGCTGAGGAGCCCCACGGAGAAGGTTGGGTAGCCGATCAAGGGGCACAGCCCGATTGAGCCGGAGGGTCTTCAAGTTGGGACACCGACTAACTAGGCGCTCTAGTGCCAACAGATTGACCTCATTACCTAAGCAGGAGATGTTTAAGGATTCTAAGGACGTGTATGAATCAGGAAAATCACTTAGCCAACGCCCACTAAGGTCCTCCACTTCGCTCTCCCGCAAGTCCAATTCCCTCAAATTCCTACAACACAAGAGCAGATAGTAGGTTTATCAAAAAGAGGTTAAAGCACTAGGTTACCAAAACCATCAAAAGTTCAGGTTTTCAACCAATAGACGTTGACCCAATACACAAACATCATTGTCGTTGACTAACAATACTGGGATATGTTTTTTAACTGTTATTAGTTCTATCAAATTCACCGTAGCTCCCAACTAACAGAACTAGTCCAATAACTAGAAGAATAAATCATTAGTAAAAAATGTCATTGTTAATTGTAAATTCTTTTAATTATTTCAACCTTTTTTTCTCATCCTCATAAAATAATTTTACTCTCTTAATTAATGTTTAAATTTTTTCACCTTAGAAAAAATAAAAGTTAGCTACCATGACATAGCAGACAAATCTCTATCTCATTTCACGAACTAGCACCGTTAATAATTAAAAGAAAAAGTTATCCTTTGCATATAACAATTTAGCTAGTAGTTAATTAAAACATTTAGTTTTTCCTTTAGAAAATAAATTACTGCTGTTTCTAGATTTTACTAAAAATCATTAATAAGAAAAACGGAAAAAGACAAAAAAAAATGCCTATAACCTGATTTCAACATACTTTAGTCTTTAGACTTGGAAATTAAACATCATAGTTCACTTGATTTGATTTCTCAACCAAACACAACAAAACAAAAAATAAAACTAACAGAAACAATAAAGCAGAATAAAAACTATTCAAACCCCAAAAAAGAAGAAGTACAGTGCAATTTCTACTAATGAAGTAAACAGTAATGATATAAAACCAAAACACAGCACAATAGATCGCAAAATGAAAGAAGACCAAAGCAAAGCGAAGTGAAGAAGAAGAAGAGATAAGCAAACCTGCAATTGGCAGCAATGGCGGCGAGTCCTTCAGTGGTGAAGCCCTCACATGAGCTTAGAACAAGAACCTTGAAGTTCCTAAACGATTTGGCGATAATCTCGAGGCTCTCGTCGCTAACAACCATCCTCTTGAGCCTGATCTCTTCAAGCCAAGGATACGCACCCGCCATGGCTCTGATCCAAGGGCAAGCAAACCCTCCCCAACCTTCTGGAACAAGATTGAAGTCCGCAAAGTGCGGTTTCCCCTTCAGCGTAACGGATCTCAGCTCCGGGAACCTCTTAATCAAGATCGGAGGGCTAACGGCATAGCAGTTTCCGACGAAGACCTTCCTCCGGCACCACCGTTCGATCTCGTACCATGACTTGCACACCAGCGAGATCGAGCTTCTGTCCTTATCGGAGACGATGAAGGAGAACACGTGCTCCAGCACCTCTTCTGGAAACGAGTACGCAGCTTTCTTCATGGCTAGGGTTTCGATTTTGTTAAGCTCCCGAATTCGATTGAAACGACGTCGTTTTACGGTGAAAGGTGAGTCACTTAATAACTGAATCTTGTGTCTGTTGTGTTAGATCTGAGAAGAAGAAGAAAAAGAAGAAGACATTTTGAAGAAGAGAGTTGAAAGAGAGAGAAAGAGAGAGAGTGGTGTGTGGAAGAGAGAGAAGATAAGAAGAGAGAAGGGTGCGAGTGTGTGTGTGGAGGTTTATTATTATTATGATGGTGGTGATGATGGTGATGATTGATGAACCATTGGGGACGGTTAGAATTTAACTATGGTTAAATAGGTGGTGGTTGAAGGGAAAGGGTTGTGATGAGAGTGGGATCTACGGTTCTGAGCCTGTCCAGGTGGATTTTTATGGAAGGATAACCGTTAGATTAGCGGTGTGAGATTGAAGGTGGGATCTTATCCGGTTGAGAGAAATTGGGAGCGAGTAATAAACGTGTTGATTGTTTTTTTTTTTCTTTTTTCTTTGTGAAAATGAATATGTTATACTACTACTACTTTAAATTTTTGTATTATAAAAATAATTAGAACAGCAATATATAATATTATTTTTAATATTTTTTACTTATCAAAAAATAATGTGAGACAATATGAAAATTATATTATTTAATTGAATTAATACATTAATATAAAAACCTATTTACGTACCTGCCAAAAAAATAAATTCATTTTTCTAATTAACCATAAAGTTGAGTATTCTTAAATTTTTTATTATGATATTACCAAAAAAATCATTTATTGTTTTATATTTATTTATTAATTTATTAATATGAAATTAGGAAATTACATAATAAAATTCTATTACTATAAAGTTTTACTTTCAGAGTTTCAGTATTTTATTTCATATATATAAATACTGAATTATGAAATATAATACTAAATTACCTTGTCACCCTCAAAAAATAGTAAATCCCTTAAGAAATTATTATGAAAGAAGTTATGTATCATAGGGAGTTTGAATGAATACAAATATTAGACATATCAAATGATGACAATTCATAGCATATAAATTTTTATAGCAATTTATGGTAATAATAGTTGAACAAAATATATGACAAAAATTCACTTACTTTTTTATCATAGTATTCTGTCATACGTAATTTCTAATTTTTACCAAAGGAATTTGAAGGTACAACAATTTTGGGATAGAATTATAGAAAGTACAAAATAGAGACGAGAAGGAGAAATTGTTGTTATTTATTTATGTACTTTTTTTCTTTTAATATATCGCGAGATGGTGTGTTTGATAAAGTGTTATAATGTGTATCGTAATGGATATGGAAAGGGAATCTCATGATTCAAGTTACACGGCTTGATCTCAAGATCATGGATGCAATGGGGACCACATTTTCATCCAAATAATTTAACTACTGTTTTTCTATAAATATTTTTTTATATTTTTATTATCTTCTCATACCCTAGATAAGTTACTCATACTTCATTGGATCCAATAGAATAGAAAGAAAAATAAAAAAAATACCATGATTTTGGATAAAACTTTATGAATTTAATTACTATGTCATGATAGAAATCTAGTGTAAAGTAATTTTGTATCAATCAATGAAAATGCTATAAATAACAAATTATGCTAAATAATTACTATCTATTATGACAATTATCTATCATAATTACTCAATTTTCATAACTATATATTTACATATTAATGTAAATTTTTTTTTAAATGTAAAAGATCCCAACCACAAATAAAAGCAGAGTGCCAAACTTATTGTACAGAAAAAATGTTGGGCTTTTTTTTTTTAATTTGTCAATGCCCATAAGAGTTTTTTTATATTTTTTTCTTTTAAAAAATTACTTTTCTATTATTTGGAAAATTGTTTTATGATACATAATTAAGAAAATCTTAAGTTTTTAGTTTTTACATAAGGATGAACCATTTATATAGTTATTTACCCTTAACTACTTTTATTACATTTTATAAAATTAATCTGTGTACGTTTAATTAGTAGTTTAGGCAATTATAAAAGAATAATAAAGTATTTTATCACTAAAATTATTTTACATAATTTGACAATTATGTAAGCGATAATTGTACATTTAATTAGTAAGATATCAAAAATAGATATAAGCTATGATAATGTTTCCATAGTTATGTCACATATACGAACTCATATTATTTTGATCATTATTGCAATTATTTTACATTATCAATGGTTTAGTATGAAAGAAAAAAACTTAAATTAAATTTTGAAAAAGACATACTATTAGGGTAATGAATGAATTCCAGTGGAACTTAGACATCATGCATGTCCAATCATATAATATGTGACCGTTTTCATTCTAAGTATATATATAT
>NC_029773.3:89559191-89562252 GCF_000817695.3 Arachis duranensis | reverse complement strand
ATTAATTACAAAATTTTGTCCAATTTCAAATATGATCAATTTGTGTGATAGATAATCTCATTGGTAATTGATCTTAATTTTCCATTCTCAACCAACATATAAAATTTGATATTAGGAGAATACTTAAATAAAATGTTTTTATTTATAAGTAAATACTTAATTAGCATATGCTTACTATATAATAATAATAATAATAATAATAATAATAATAATAATAATAATAATAATAATAATAATAATCCGTATATATATCATTGACGTTTTATTATGATACCTAATAATAATAATGTAAATATGTAATGATGATCGATTTCACTATTTACCTTTGACGAGTATATATATGAATAATAATGAAACAGCTATCATATCATACTTGTTTTTGTCCTCTTATTTGGGTCAAAATACCAACTAAGTTTTGTCCTTTAAATCTTAAAAAATATACTCAGTACTTAGTATACTGACATTAAAATTAAGGTCTCCAGTGTTTACGTCGAGTAACATCCTTAACAACTCAAATAAATGCAGCATAATAAATATGTCACTATTAAAAAAAATTATGGTCTTGCCATTTTGTACTATGAACGAAAGTATATATTAATTTTAAGAATATTATGAAATAAAATATTCAATTTAAAATTATTTTTAATGTATTGAATACATACAAATTTTTAAATATTTATTTATTATTAAATTTTTAAAATGTATCTCTAATTAACTACGAGATAGTTAAATCCAAAAAAAATCAATATTTTAATACATATATTCTAAATACATTTAAAACTAAAATTATTGAATTATTTTTATAAAATAATTTTTTTAAACGTTGTACTATATATATTGTATATTTATCGAACTCGTAATGGATATAAATGCCTATGGTAAATAATAAGGTTGATTAACTTTATTTTCACTAAGTGTTTTCCAATGTAACATATTTCGTAAAAGAATTATTATATGGAAGAAAAGTCAACATCAAGATTATTTTCTTTCTTCTTCCACTATATGACAATTTTCAGGTGTATGGTGTAAAATATACACATAAATCAAAGTTCATGAGGGCCTATTGCATTTTATTATTTTAATGATAATATAATATGAATTTGATATGTATCCATAAATAGTGTTTTATTTTCACCGAAATAATACTTATTACATGAGTATATACCTAAAACGATCCCTAAAAAATTTTGCGTCTAACATTTTTGTTTTTAAAAAAATTATTATATTAAGCCTCTGAATTTTATAAAAAAATGCAATAAATTTTTATTTTAGTCAATATATATTATTTTTATTTGAATAAATAAATTTTAAAAAATACAATAAAATAATTTATATGCCTTATTGTTATAAAATATAAGAATCTCAATGTAATAAAAAAAATTTAAAACAAAAATATTTAATGTAAAATTTGTTAGGAGTCTATCTGGGTATATATTATTAGAATTCTACGAGTGAACTAATAGAGTATGTGTATAATGTGTACAATGGGCTGTTTACTTGGTTTAATATGAGTTAAAAAATGAATATTTAGGGTAAAATATTATTTATTTATCAAACACAATACACTCATACTATCCAAAATAACCATCCAGATATCAGGGATAATAAACATCTGATATCCTACTTAAATCGAACATTTCTAAACCCCATTATACACATTGTACAGATACTCCATTTGCTCCGTATACTTTCTCATAATACAACAACAACAATGCAAGCAAGAAAAGTGAAAAAAATACAACAACAATAATAATAACAATAATAATAATAATAATAATAATAATAATAATAATAATAGAGAAATATTAATTAATAAACACTAAACATGGAACATGACCAAAGCAATTAGCAAATGACCCATCAATTGTTGTACTTCATTGTTGTTCCTCCCTGCTTTCTAGGCTTAAGGAGAAGCATTATTGCAAGAAGATGAAAACGACATGCTATTATGGGGTTTCACTACCATAACCATTATGGACTTAATCAATGTATAGATAAGAAAACGAAAGTTACAAAATTATATACTTAATAACTCCAAAGACATGCCAAACAAAAGAAGAAGAAGAACCAGTTATACTATATATCTTTATAACTGCTATTAATGTTTAGAGAGCTTTAAATAAATAACAAAATAGCATATATACATATTCTCTTTCTATCTAAATTATTTTATTAAATTTTAGCTTATTTCACTACGTGTCCAACGGGGAAAAAGAAAAGACTTAAATTTAAGTAATTTACTATGTAAAAAACTAGTCCAAATACAATTGAATCAATTTGGATTAGTTAAGTAGTTAATTTATTGTCTATTTAAATATGCATGCAACTAAATATTTTTTAAATATTATTTTTTATTCAGTTTTTTAGAAAAAAATAAAAAATAAATATTTTTTTATTTTTTGAACAATTAATACGTAAGAGTGAATTTTTAAATTAATTAAATAATAATAAATCTTTAAAGATATTGATCAAAGACTGAATTTTAAAGGACAAATAGTATTTTTCTTAAATATGTGTCGGAATTTAAATTTTATTTTGTATATACAACAACACATTGATCAACGACAAACTTTTAAATGACACTCAGATCCACAATCAATTAGCTACTGATTTATTCAAAGAGATACCGTAGATAAAAAAAATTGAGTTTGGTATGTCTTACTGTAAAATATTAATATTATTATTATTAAAAGGAGGAAATTATTTTAAATTAGTATTATTAATTAGACATTAGATAAAGTAAAAATTAATCTGTATCAACCAAAAAAAAGGGAGAGATGAAATTTCGTTGAAAAAAAAAACTGAAAACCATTGTCTACATTCTTAATTGAGGAATTTTTCTCAAAGGTTTATTTACAAATTACAATCATTCCATTAACCTCTCTCTCTTTTTGTTTTAGGCTTAGGTTCAATAATTTGATTATAAAAAGTAATTAGCGCGAGCTGAGTTGTCTTGCACGTATAGCCCATTTTTTTAATTCGCAAGAAATCGTGATTAAGATTTAAACGATACCTTAATCAATTGAGATAATTAATGGGTTTAAATGTTTAATATTAATAT
>NC_029773.3:89558480-89559125 GCF_000817695.3 Arachis duranensis | reverse complement strand
GTTGTTTAAGGCACCTCCCATTATATTATATTATATATTATTCATTTTGGAAATATAATTTCATCAAAACATTTATAACAATCTTGTATTTTTCTAAAAAATAAATTATTAAAAAGAAAAGGTGCATCAATTCGTCTCACTCAATAAATACACTTGGTCCCCTTACCCCAAAAATTAAATAAATAAACAAAATTACTACTACTCTATGGTACGAAATTTGATTTAATAAATCTTGAATGGTAGTATAAGACTTCGATTCGATATAATTAATGAGATATCTTAAATTATAAAGCATAGGTTTGCTCATGCTCTTTGTATTGATTGTTGTTCTCAACAATTATTTTAATGGTTTGAACGACTTAGGTTTCTTATTTTTATATGGTTATCCCCCTATACACGTGAAGTTGCACACCCAAGGTCGAGGATGATCAAAAGAAAATATAAAACTTTGAATTATATATATATCATAATAAATATTTAATGAATAAAATAAGATAATAACAATGAAATTGGTCAATATATGGTAGATATTTTATTTTTTTAACCAAAAAATTAAAAATTCCTGAAAAATAATTAAATATATCACCGTTAATAATTTCTCTTATTTAATTTCTCTCTCACACACACATATATATATATATATAT
>NC_029773.3:89552765-89558334 GCF_000817695.3 Arachis duranensis | reverse complement strand
TATATAATATTAAAAAAATAAATGCAAAGAAAGGAGGGAAGAGTAGGAAGCAACAAATTAAAGGATCCATGGTGATAGAGGCGTAATGCATGGCGGCACACATGCTGAAAACATATTATAATTTTGGATAGCAAAGTCACAGCTATAAGATTAAATAGCTTTGCTTGCATAATATGCTATAAGGTATAGTCATATATATTATCAACATATACATTGAGGCTGCTGTAACCAGCTAATAGATAGAGATAATATTATTGTTGACACATCAACTTTAATTTGTTAATAATATCTACCGACATCTTATATTTAATTTTTCAAACTCATTATTTACAACTCATTTCACTCTTCATAATAATTATTAGTCTGATGTTGATGTTTATATACTTTCATTCTCCATATATATTTTCCAATTTTTCAAATGTTGATATATATGTATCAATATATGTATGGTTGGATCTCATACATACAAGACAACGGCATGCACACCTATTTTTTATTTTTTTATTTTTTTATTTATTATTATTTAATATTTTGTTCCTTTTAGGACCATGATGAATTTCAGAACTAATTCACTTTGCCGACTAAAAACCATGCGTGCGTTTCATTCCTTATTTTACTTTTCTAAACATACATGATGGTTGTGTATTTAAACATTTAAACTATTACAAGCATCTTAATAAATTATTCATATTCTCGATCCATATCAAGAAAAAAAAAACGATAATACCAACTTAATGTTAATAAAAGAAATCCCATTTAAACTTGATTCTTCTAAATAAATAAAAAAAATATTTATACATATATTAAAAAAAATATACATTTTTGTATTTCACATCCGCAAGATGAGTAATAATGTAAAATTCTTATCTATCTCGTATACAAATAATATAAGAGCATAAAAATATTTTTAAGTATATTGCTTGCAAAAAAAGTAAATAACGAACGGAGGTTATTATTTATCTCCTTCATAGTATAAACAATACAAAATTAAATAGTAGATATAATTCAAACTATTATGTTTTATATTGGATCAATTTGAATTTATTTTTAATTTAATCTTATTTAAATTATTATCAATTTAGATCGAATTTGTTTAAATTATATTCAATATAAATTTTAAATTTTAAAAAATTTGTAATTTAAATTATTAATTTTTCTAAAATTAGATAAACATATCCAATCCAAAATGCAATGGAAATGTTACATTACTTGTCTTATTTTCAGTGCAAACATAATATACTTATTTTTTTCTCTATGCACATTGTAAACAAAATATGATATAATAAAATGAAAAAATGTAACTTCATCTTTCAAATAATTTCCTTAGGAATCTTATTAATTACATCACTTTAATTGAAAATTTAATTTGTGAGATAATAATAATAATAAGTAGCGTAGTAATTAATTAATTTCCTTAAGTTTTTTGTTTCTCATTAAAATTGCATTTTTCAAATAAAGAAAAATAAATAGCAAAACGTTAAAAAAGTAATGTTTTTATCCAATTAAAACACTTCCATTTATTTCCCCCCTACTATATAATAATATTATCTATGGTTCTTTTTATGAGAATAATTCTTCGATTGCGAGACATGCATATATGTAATAATGTGATTTGATATATACCCAACAAATTACCCTAAGGTATGGTTTTTTCAACTTATCCAGCTATTTTTTGAGGTACAACTAATCCTCATCCAACTATGTCCCCAAAAGCCTCTTAAAGACATTTATGTGGTGAGATGAATGATCATAAAGAATATGTTCGCTATATCGGTAATAAATGTATATTGATTAATCATCCAACTATATATGTCCACATAATTCTAATCTTTTCTAAAAGATAAACTAATTACTGTATGTAATCAAATGCTTATATTCATATTTGTTTTAAAATAATAAATATCCAGACAAACTTTTAAATAAGGATTTGAATCCTCTAAAATTTGAATTTTATTTTAAAGAGTAAATGCGGTCTTTTATTATTTATTTTATAGGTAGAGTCAAGAGTAAATATGAGAGAGAAATTATTCAAAATAGAAGATCACACTTTACCCTTTAAAATAAAAATTCAAAATTTAGAGAATCTAAATCCCTTAAATAAAATTCAGATTGAAGACAGATTAGTTTTTAGTGCATTGGACGGAATGATAATACGGAATAGGAAAAAAACACAACAATTTTGTTCTGTCGTGTGGCATTTGTTTTACCATTAATATATACGAGTTTAATTTTGATGTACTGATGACATAAAATACTTTATATAATTGTATAATCATATTCGTCTTTTAAATAATTATTCACACAATCAATAAAAATAATAATTATTTTTAATAATATGATATTATGTAATTAGATAGACGTATAAAACTCTTTTACAATAACCATGCATCAAAATTAAATTCTAACATATACATGTATTTAATGTTTTCTATTTTTAGAAATGTTATACTAAAACAACCAATATTTTAGTTTATTTTGCTTTAGCTCCTACTATACGTGCATTCTATTTTACCCACAAAAAGAAACTATAAGTCATTATCAACATCTTTTTCTTTGAGAAATCTAAATGCATGCGTAGAATTGATAATGCTTGGAAGGAGATCGAATCTATTAGAGACTTTTTTCAGGGTAGTGTATGCAAGCTATCCTACAATAGGCGTTAGAGATATAAGTCTCATTTTTCTTATTAATTATTTAAATTTTTGGATTAAATCATTTTAAAGCATATGATATTATAATTTTTATGATAAAAAAAAACTTAAAATTTGATCGTTGTTATTCCTGAAAAAAGAAATTATGCACAAGACAAATTAAAAAAAAGAAAATTCCACTCCCCTCCCCTGTGAGATATTAAAATGACACTCTCCTCCCCTCTATTTTATAAATGTACATTTTCTTTCCTTCTAACTTTTAAAAAACCTCATTTTTAGTCCATTTTAAACTTTTTGTGTTAACTAATGTTAACTTTATCCATTTTTTAACAAAAAAAAATTTTACCAACATTTTCGTTAACAATTTCTTATATTTTACTATTAATTTTTTGATATCTATATATATTATTTTAACATTAAATAAAAAATTTTAGTAAAATTATTTCTCAATACCAATATGTATTAATTGTTATACATATTAACGGTGGTAAGATTTTTTTATTTAATGTTAAAATAATATATATTGATATAAAAAAAATTAATAGTAAATATAAAAATAATTGTTAACAAAAATTTTAGTAAAATCACAATTTAATAATTAAAAAATTATTGAAAAATAGGTATCTTAGAAAAAAATAATTTAATTATTAATTTTTTTGAAAATATTTCGTTAAAAATACAATTTAATTAATAAAAGAATAATTTATTAAAGGATATTTTGGTAAGCAAAATTTAATGATAAAAAATAAAATTTTTGTTAATGGATATTTTTTCAAAAAATAATTTATTTTTTTCATAAAAAATGAATAAAGTTAACATTATTAACACAAAAAATTTAAAATGGATTAAAGAGGAGGTTTTTTAAAAGTTAGAAGGGAGAAAAATGTACATTTATAAAATAGAGGAGAGGGGAGTGACATTTTAGCATCTCGCAGGGAAGGAGAGTGGCATTTTCTCTTAAAAAAAATGACATTTATCATTCAGCTCACGAGTCATTAATCAAACATGATAAAATTAAGTTTAGCTCATTTATTAATAATTAAGTTTAAATTTTTAGCTCAAACTTGGCTTTTAAATCTATGTACTGAATTTATTGATTTATTAGTGATGAAATTTTTTTTAAATTACAAACTGATATGATTCATTTAATTCATGTCGTAGACTAAGGTTCATTAGATTTAAAGCCCAATATATTCCAATATCTTGTAACAGAGTAGCAGAATCACTCATTTATTTTGTTAGATTTAGTGAATCCCGTATTAAGTACTTATCTTCAATTTTATGGCACAATCAACTAATTTATGTACATTTAAAGAAAGAAACAAAAGAATAAAGAAGAAAAATTTTAAATGTGTAAACCAAACACATGTTAATTATTATAAATGGGATCTTATATTATATGAGCCTTTTTGTTTAGAGCCTGCTAATAGCTATATTAATTCTTAATCATGGCATCATGTTATTAAAGCACTAATTCTCTAGTCACCCGAAATTTCAAAACATGATTATTCCTATTTGGGTAGGAAGTTTAGCAAAATAAGGAATATGGGAATATTTTTAATTCTTTTTTGTTGGGGAAAAAAAAATAAAGTTGGGGTGGAGATTGAATAGCAGGGCAATTTCAAAAGAAAAAGACTTTTGTGAAGTTGGCACATTAAAATGTTAGGATTTAATGTATTATTGGACGACCGAAATTTGCTGAATAATATTAATAATAATGCTCTCAAATGAAAGTAAAGCCAATCATGGAGATTAGGTGCCCCTGATGAAAAGATATGTTTGTTTATTTGGTCCAACTTCTACGCAGTTAAGTCTTAATTTTATACAATATAATACAATTAATTAAAATCTAGATTGTAAGTATTTGTTAATTTATATCATTTTAATTTCAATAAAATTTAAAAACAATATATATACATATTAGTGGCTTTAATTTTTGTTTTTTTCACACTTGAGTTCACTTTCTTAAAAGTTCAAATCTAATTGGTTATAATATATATGAAAGCCTTTAATTTTATATTAATACTAAATTAAAAATTTTCATTAATTTTAAACAGATAGATTCCTACCCAAGAATAATAGTAAAAATAATAAATGGAAACTTTAAGAAATTTTTTTGTTACTTATAAATTATAATCCATGTAAAGACAAGTGATATAGGACAAAAGTTTGAGCCACGCATACTTTAACCTAACATACCTGGAGTTGAACCGTTTTTAACTCAACGTTATTATCCGGTTATTTCTTCCTTTTCTTGATTTCTTCTCATATAAAATTATTATTATTATTATTATTACTCCGAGTATTATTTGAAACTGATATGATTTTGGCTTAAATGCTATGAAGTATGGATATTTTTTTAATCTTTTATGTCTAAATGTCAGATATATTTTAGATACGATATTTATTCGATATGCGTATTTTTTGTGTCCAATCATATATTAATAAAACAAATAAAATTTTTTTTTTGATATATGTGGACACACTAAAATACCATCATATGTTAATGTATGGCTAAAAATTTTTATAATGAAAGATGAATGTGTGCAATTCAATTCTGTTGATGGTGTATATGTTTTTATTTTGATATGAGAATGAGTAATCGGTAGGTCCGATTACTTTGTAAGTTAATCTTTAATTTTTTTTAATATCAAATTGGATGGTCCAATTTGTTTGTCGGGATCTTTTTAAAAAAAAATTATAAATCGGAAGGTCCGATTTTTGTTCTTAATAAATCGGATGGTCCGGTTTTTATTCTCAAAAAAATCGGAGGATCCGATTTTCACATTTTAAATAAAAAAGTTTTACATTTGAGAATAACACCCTTATCATCTATAATCCTAAAAAATACCATTTCCATCCCAATATAAAAAATAATTTGCGGTTAATGTATCCAGTTTTAATTTATTCTTAACATG
>NC_029773.3:89547434-89552562 GCF_000817695.3 Arachis duranensis | reverse complement strand
GTGTCTTATAAGAATTTCAAATTCATATGTTCGCGTATCTCATGCCGTATTGTGTTCTGCGTATGTGTCATTGTCCATGCATCATAACTTGAATGTGAGGTCCATACTCTTTCTGGTAGGGGTGTTCGCGGTGTAGTTTGATTCGGTTTTTGAGAGAAAAGTCATCTGATCCAATCATTTAATTAAACTGCGGTTCGATTTGTTCGGTTTCTTTAGTCAGTTCAAAAAAAATACTACTATATTATTTCACAAAGTTATAACATTAAAATCGATAAACACAAACACACAATTGCTAACAAAGTCTTGATCTAATAAAATTTAACGACAAAAAGAATTCAAATACGACAATTAAATAAAATTGGAGACAAATTGTAGAGACCTTGCTAAATTCTATGGTGACTTGTGAAAAGATGATGCAATAGACCTACTTCTTGCAATTGAACGAAAGGGAAGATTTTGCTAAACGCTGTTTCTCGGCGGTAGTTATGTTTACACTGCCGATGGTATGAAAGAAGGCACTCACCATGAATGAAAGAAGTCCTATGAGTATGCTACATTCGTAAATTAAAAAGTTCAGTATCGACCATTAGAAAGCTATATTGAAAAGTAACCAACATCTACAACTACTCTCAGATACAGGTTACTTGTGTAAAAGCATATAACCACAATCCAAAAGTTAAATGAATATATTAAAAAACAAATCACATAACGAAACATCATAACTAAAATTAATCTGACCTTGAAACAGACTACATAAGATTCTAACTTTTAAGATGAGTTGTAGAAGCAGGAGCAACAAAACACAGAAATATTAAATCAAAATCAGTATCTTATAATATTAACTGACTTATGCTATATCAAATAAAAAAACTTACAATAACTAAATTAGCAATAAAACAACAACCAGCAACAATGAAATCAATTATCAGTGACAAGTAAAATAATAAAAAAATAAAACAATAAATTTCTCTAAACAATGAAAAATAAATAAAACAATAACAAGTTAACAACAACCAACAACATTAAATCAATGATTATTAAACAGAAATTAGTCAAATTATTTAATTACATACCTGACTCGGAGGCTCGAAATTTATATCTGACTTGAATCGGTGACTGGGTGGCTCGGTGGTCGGTGCTGTGCTGTGTTGTGTTGTGGCCTTGTGGGTGACCAACAACGCTATTGGGTGGTGCTGTGCTGGGTGGTTCGGTACTGCGGGTTGCAAGAAATGGTGCTATGGGTGGCACCGGGGGCGGTGCACTGCTGGCTACTAGACGGTGTTACAGTTGGGTGGTGTAGTATTGACGACCGCAACTCCGCGAGGGTGGTGCTGATTGGGGTTTGGTGGTGCTGTCCGTGAGGAGGCGCTGGGTGAAGGCTTCGGCAGCGCTGCCAGGTGGTGGGAGGAAGGGCTTCGCCGGCACTGGGAGGTGCTGCAAGAAGGTGGGTTTGCCGCCGGTTCTAGGTTTCTTCTAGTTCTAGACTCTAGTGAAGAGAGCGAGAGTGCAAGACTGAGAGAAGAGCGGCTATGTTTACGTTTGGGAGTGGGGGAGGGAGTGTTAGGTCACGAGTCACGTTTGGGGTGAGGGTTGGTTTTTTAGGGTCTTTTAATATATCAGTTCGGTTCGGTTGGAATTTTCATTGTCAGAATCGAAAATCGAACTGAACCGCAATAAAACAGAAAAACATGTTTTATCAATTTTTCAATTTTTGGTTTGTTCGATTTTCGGTTTTTTTATTCGATTGGTCGGTTTATGTCGATTCAAATTGTTTTTGAATACGTCTACTTTTTTGTGAGGGTTCCAACGTCTATCTCAATAAAGTAAAGTTGTCCAAAGTCTGCAAAGTCGTTCGAGATCTTTGATGGTGAATAGTGAGTAATACCTGCAAAGGACTTTGATATTTAAGTTATGAAAGATTTTTGGTTTGAGAAATACATGTGTGTGAAGAAATTTTTATACCATAAGAAAGATAGATAGACAAGTATTTTTTCTCTTATTTAAGGTTGTTGAGATCCCTCTATTCAAGGACTAATTTATACGGATACATCTTAGTACAATTAAGATTCTATATGCAAGTCGAGTCAGAACGTATTGGATCTAATAAATTATTTTTTTTTTGAGAGATCTAGACTACTTTTGAATTTTGTAGGTTGGATCCTTTTTATTTTGAGTTTGACTTTAGTATTAAACGGGTATGAATATTATTTTTTGGGTTTTTATAGTCTCTCCTAAATTAGAAGATCAGTGACTAATTTATCACAAATTAAAATTTTATTTAAAAATTTATGAGTGATTAATTAATTGTTATATATAAAAGACAAAATTTAAATTTATAATACTTACTTACACGAACTAATAACTTTAAACTAATTCAACTTAATTAGGATATTATTATTATTATTATTATTATTATTATTATATAGTATCTTTCTCAATCTCTCACGTAAAATGATTTATTCTAATATGGTTCCGTCAATGGGCTTTTCCATTAGTGGAACGGTCCCTTTCTTATCATTATATAATTAAAGTTTATTTTAAACTCTTGTTTATTTTTCTTTTCTCTGTCGTTATCTCGTTTCTCTATTGCTTTTGATCTCATCTCCCATTTCACATTTAACATACGATTAACCTTACAACCTTATACACACAATTTATAAAATTAATATTAATAATACAATTACTATATAGTAGTAAACTCCAATTTGTTATTATAAGCATAAGGTGATCATAAATATATATATAGTAGTTTGACTTTTTAGGATGTAAAAAAAAATACTCTAAAATTATCTTATTTAATTTATATTTAATTATTTTAATAGTAATTAATAAATAAAAAGTAAGGAAATTTTGTTTGAACTACTTTTAGATTTTTTTTATTATTTTTCAAATATTTTTTTTTTATGTAAAAATGCCTAATTATTATATTGGGCAAGTTTGTTTTTCATTATATAAATTAAATTTGATATTGCTATTAGTTTTATTCAACAATTTTGTTTTCATCATTAAAAAAACTGTAGATTTATTATTTTATATATTTTTTATATATCATTCAGAAACCAACAAAATTAAGGGTGATTCTTGTGAGCATGCCATCAAACAGGAGGTGCAGCTGAGCTAACTTTTGTTGACCCTCCAAACACACACAAAATAGAGAGAGAATGAAGAATATATAATAAAAAAAAAAAGGTGCCACATTGTTATGAGCCTTCATAATATATATAAGATATATATATATAAGTGTTGAATATCATTGACTATTATATGGAGTCCCACTCAAGAAAGAATCTTTAACAACATTAGGTATCATTGACTGATTATTAATCATTAATCAGCTTGAATGAAATTACAAATAAGCTTATAAAGTTTGAAAAAGATGAGAAGGATTATTAGAGTTTATAATAATGTAGTGACCATCATTAATTTTTTTTTTCTTTTTTTTTCTGTCAATACTTTTTTTACTTTACTGCGATATCCATGACCACAATCAATGAGAATTGTGAAATCAACACAAAATTTCTTTTGATAAGGAGAGGCCACATGTATATCCCATAATCATGCCTAGAATTCTAGTCAACATCAAGGTGTGAATTTGATTTTTGTTTTCATTATAAACACAATTGTTTGGTACGATACTTATTAAGACCTTTTAATTATTCCCCAAGTAATTTTCTTAACCAAAAGCCAACTTTTCGTTGTTCACATCCCCTTAGCCTCTCAAATAGCTAATTTTCTATTTCATTTTCAAAATTCTAGGAACAAATTTAGAGTGGTCTAAAATTTTTCTTTGAGTTTGACGAAAAATGTTAGTGTATATAGAGTCAGAAGCACCAATAACTAACAATAGTTAAGAAGGTATTAGTTAGTTAGTTACATTTCTCAATATAATTAGTTAACAGTTTTGGTGTAATCTTGATATAAGCACTGATGATAAGTGCTAGTAGTTGTGTATAAATATGGCCATCTATCTATATAACAAAGTAAGGGGAATACCACACACATGGATACAACGAACACAAACTTTCCGAATCAAACTGGTTTCTTTTTTTCAACTTTATTGTTTGGTTGACCTGAACTTATTTGCCTTTTTAGACTTGTATATTTTCTAATAGATCATGTAGGTTATTAAGAAAATAGGTTTAATAGATTTTTTATAATAAAAAATATTTTCATATATTATGTATAGAGAGTAGCTTAGGCAAAATTATGATCCTATAATGTTAAAACTGTGATCATGGTTTAAAAAGATAATTATTAAATTATTCTTTTATTTTAGTCCATGACAATAATAAAGAAGTTTTATGATCCATAAATTCAATTCAACAAAATACATAAATTCAGTTATAATTTTAGTTTTTGTTATTTTATCTTATATTTATGTTATTTTCTTATGTTATCTCATCTTTATTTTTATCTTTCATAGACAATGCTCTATATATATTTAGTTTTATCTTCACAATTTATCGATCAATCAACAATCAATAAAAATTTTGTCTTTTCTTTTCTTTTCCTATTCTTTCACAATTTTATCATAGTATCAGAGCTCCTCTTAAGCTAAACCAACTAATTCAGATCTTCTTCGAATTGCTGCTCTGTCCTAGGAGAGTCTCTTTTGGAGCTCTCGTCATTCCAACACTCTTCTTTGATGATACTTTCTTCCAATAAAAAAACTCGTCATTCAAACTAACTTGGATTTTTGTCGAGTCCAATTACTCATTATCTTTATTCTTTTAGTACTTTTTCTATTGTTAACAATTTTTCAAATCGATATTTATTATTGAACACCTGGATCATTGATTCTGGTACCACAAATCACATTGCATCAAATTTTTCTTGATTTTTTTCTTACACACAAATTTTTTATTATTATTATTCATTTACCAAATGGTTCTCAAATTACTGTTTCTTATAAAGACATTGTTCAATTTTCACAATCTTTGGTTCTTCATAATATTCTTTATTTACCTCATTTCAACTTTAATATTAGGAATAAGTATGATTTTGGTCCCTAACGTAGAGGCCAAAAATTTATTTTGTCTCCAAAAATTTTCGCTACAAAATGGTCCCCAAGATTTCAGTTTGTTTTTACCAATTTTATTTTTTTATTACCAAATTATCCCCTCATTAA
>NC_029773.3:89535016-89547276 GCF_000817695.3 Arachis duranensis | reverse complement strand
GGTTTTATCGTAAAGTAAAAGAAAAAGGGGGAAGGGGTTATGCGAAGGGAGAAGGGGGGAGGGGGTTCGGGAAGAAGAGGAGGAAAGGTCTTCACCGTCGCCGCCGCCATTCTTCGCCGCCGCCACCGCTGCTCTTCTTTGCTCGATGGCCGTTGCTCGTCGTCGTTCGGGTGGCTCGTCGTATTCTGCTTCTACTTCCATTATTATTCTTCTTCTTTTTTCATTCTACTTCTATTATATTTGTTGATTTTTTATTATTGTTGTTTCTCGTTGATTCTGATTCTGATTGATTATATTATTTTATTGTTATTGTTGTTGTTGTTCTGTTTCTGTTTTTGCTTCTGCTTCTTCCATTTCTACTTGATTCCAATGTTGATTCAATGGTGATTTATTATTATTATTGTTCTTGTCTTGCTGTTGCTTCTGTTTGATTAATTGTTGTTGTTGCTTTTGATTCTGTTTCTGCTTGTGCTTCTGCTGGTGTTTCTGCATAATTTTGGGAAAGAAGGGGAAGAAGAGGGGGAGGGAGGTGCTTCTGCTGGTGCTTCTGCATAATTTTGGAGAAGAAGGGGAAGATGAGGGGAGGGAGGGTATTTTCGTCCGAAGGACAATTTTAAAACACACTTAAACTTTGGGGATCATTTTGGAGCGAAAAAAAGGTCGGAGACGAAATAAATTTTCAGCCTCTACGTTGGGGACCAAAATCATACTTATCCCTTAATATTATCTTCATCTAAAAAATTACTTTAGCACTCAAATGTGAACTCACTTTTTCATCTTCTTTTTGCACTCTACAGAGCATAATTTGGGGATGATTAATTTGGGCAAAATGAGAGAGGGATCATATCTCCTTGAATCCAATTTCGGTAAAAATCCATCTACTACACATTCCATAAATTCCATCCAATTTCCATCCATTATACCTTCAAATATATGGCATTTCGTTTAGAACACCTTTCTGGATAAAGACTTGATCATTTACATAAACATTTTCCTTTTATCTCTATGCATCATGATGAGGCTTGTGATGTTTGTCATTTTTCTGAGCAAAGAAACTTTCATTTTCTCAAAATTTTAACAAATCCAATGCAATTTTTGATTTATTACATTTTGATATTTGGGGTCCGTTTCGACAAAATTCTATTCATAATCACAAATATTTTTTTACGATTATTGATGATTTTAGTCATTTTACATGAGTTATTTTATTAAAATCAAAAGGAGAAGTGCAAAATAATGTAAAAAATTTTATTACTTTAGTTGAAACACAATTCAACTGTAAAGTCAAAGCTATTCGTTCTGATAATGGACCAGAATTCATTTTACATGATTTTTATGTTTCAAATGGCATTATTCATCAACGTAGTTGTGTTGATTCTCCTCAACAAAATGGAAGGGTAGAACACAAGTATCAACATATTTTGAATATAGATCGTGCTCTTATGTTTCAACTAATTTACCATCATCTTTTTGGTCTTATGCTGTTAAACATGCTGTTTATTTACTTAACAGAGTTTCATCATCCGGAATTAATTTTAAAACACCATTTGAAATTTTATTTAATCGTCCACCAAATTATCATGACTTTAAAATTTTTGGATGCTTATGTTTTGTTTCTACTTTAATGGCAAACAGATCAAAATTTGTTCCAAGAGCCAAAAAAGATGAGTTTATTGGTTTTCAACATGATTTTAAAGGATATATTGTTTATGCTTTAGAAGATAAAAGAATTGAGACTTTTAGAAATGTAATTTTTTATGAAATGATTTTGCCCTTAATCACAAAAAATGTCCAATTCCATACACTCAACTCAACATTGCCAAACACGCCTTCTCAAAAATAAGATTCAGTTAGTCTTTCAGTTAGACCCTCACCCATATCCATTAACCCACTTCCATCAAATTCTTTCTCTTCTCCAACAACCCCTCTTTCTTTCTCACTGTCGTGTCCTAACCAACTTGAACCCATGACCCCCGAATCTATTTCAAGTCATACAACCTCCTCTCTTTCCGCAATAGACACTATTCCACCATCACCTCTTCATCCCACGTCACCTTTTTCGTCATCTGAGCAACCTCATCCTCGTCATTCCAACCGACCTCACCGACCTCTAGCATATCTCTCTGACTACTTGTGTAATTCCTCTCTCACCTCCACAAATCTCTCTCCATCAAAGTGTCATTATCCTTTATCTTCAGTTATGTCTTTTTCTTCTCTTTCATATTTTCATCATAAGTTCTTTTTATCTTTACATTCTGATGTTGAGTCAACGTCTTTTAAGGATGTTAATCAACACTCTAATTGGCGTAGTTCTATGAAAGATGAGTTGGATGCTCTTAAGTTGTACAAAACTTGGCATCTAGTTTATTGCCCTACAGGCGTTATACTGGTTGGCTATAAATGGATCTATCGCATTAAATGCAAGCCTGATGGTTCAATTGATAGATATAAAGCACGTCTTGTGGCTAAAGGGTTCACTCAGATTGAAGGTGTTGATTTCTTGAAAACCTTCCCCCCTGTTGTCAAGCCTACCACCATCAGATTAGTTTTGGCATTGGCCTCTATAAAGCATTGGCCCATATATCAGTTGGATGTCAATAACGCTTTCTTACACGAGGATCTTTCTAAGGATGTTTATATGACTCTGCCACCTGGGTTTACATCTTCTCGACCGAATCAATGATGCAAGCTGCTGATGTCACTATATAGTTTACAACAATCTAGTCATATGTGATATGACAAACTTTTTCATCTTTTGTTATCTCATGGATATCAGCAAACATTAGCTAATTATAGTCTATTTGTTAAATTCACTAGAACTCAAATTTCTATCTTTCTAGTCTATGTTGACGATATTGTTCTCACTAGTAATTTCATTTCTGAACTTGTTGTTATTAAGTTTATTTTGCACCAACACTTTCAAATTAAAGATTTGGGTTGATTAAAATATTTTTTGGGTATTGAAGTTGCTTAATCAGCGAAGAAAATTTGCTTATCTCAAAGAAAATATTGTCTTGATCTTTTGAAGGATTCTAGTTTATTAGGCGCTAAACATGCATCTGTTCCAATGGATAGTATCACAAGACTATATAAAGACAAAAGTCTCCTACTATCTGACCCTTTTGTATATCGCTGTTTGGTTGGACGTCTTATCTATCTCATCACTAGTCAACTAGACATCATGTATGTCACTCAACAATTAAATCAATTTAGGACATCTCCTATTGAAATTCATCTTCAACCTGCTAAGCATGTGTTACGATATCTAAAAACCAGACCCGACAAAGGACTTTTTTTTCAAGAGAATCAGAAATTTAGCTTCTCGGCTTCAGTAACTCTGATTGGATTGGATGTTCTGACACTCGACGATTTTTAACAGGTTATTGTTTCTTCTTAGGCAGTTCTTTAGTCTCTTAGAAGACTAAGAAATAAACCACTGTTGCCCGCTTATCCACTGAAGCAGAATATCGTGCACTTACCAACACAACTTGTGAACTTCAATAGATACTAAATGTGTTACAATTTTTACGCATCTCTCCTATCCGCCCACTAGTTTTATAGTGTGACAATCAGAGTGCTCTTCATATTACTGCTAACCAGTTTTTCATGAACGAACCAAACATTTAGAGGTTGATTGTAACTTGGTTCGACAAAAAGTTCAAATTGGAGTGATGAAACCTCGCTCCATTCCCTCTTCTGGACAGCTAGCTGACATTTTTACCAAACTTTTGTGTTCTCAACCCTTCCATCTTAATCTCAATAAGCTTGATATTCTTGGCATCTTTCATCCTCTAACTTGCGAGGGCATATTAAACCATTCTTTCACGTTAACCCATGACAACAATAAAAAAGTCTCACAATCCACAAATTCAGCCCAACAAAATACATAAATTCATTTACAATTTTAGTCTTTATTATCTTATCTTATCTTTATGTTATCTTTTTATTTTATCTTATCTTTACTTTTATCTTTTCGTAGACAATACTCTATATATGTAGGATTTGGATCTTCTAAAGTTTGAATTTCACTTTAGAGAGTAAAGTGAGATCTTCTACCCTTGAATATTTTCTCTTTCATATTTATTCTTGGTCCCATCTATGAAATTAATGGTGAGAAATTACACTTTAATTTACTTTCTAAAGTGAAATTCAAACTTTAAAAAATTTAAATCCACATATATATATATATATTAATTTTTTTTCTTATTCTTTCACAATTTTATTAATAACTATAAGAAAAGTTATGATTACAATTTTAAATAAGTGTGATTATAGATTAAACTATGGCCATTAATTAAAAAAGTGATCATAAAGTACACTATTGTCTATAATTTTAAACAAGGATGATTATAAAATAATCTATGGTCACGATTTTAAAATAGTGTAGTTATAGAATAATTTATGATGATAGTTTAAAATTATGGCCATAAAATAAACTATAATTACAATTTTAAACTAACGTGATCATATATATATATATATAAGATAACACGTTAATCGTGGTCATAAAATAAGTTATGTTTACTGTTTTAAATCGTGATGTAAAGTGTTTGACAAAAACAATAATAACTTAGACCGAAAAATAGTGATTATAAAACTATGACTACAAAAAATAGGTCAAGTGATCTAAAATAAAAAACGGTAATTATAAATTTATGGGTCACAATTTTTATTAATTATGGTGATGATTTAAAAACGTGATGATAGACTAAAAATATTGTAGTATTGGGTAGGAATAGTATTTTGTTATTATTCAATACCACACTCATACGTCAACCATGTATGAATAAATCATCTCATGAATCATGATAATGATGAAAGAAAGAAAATCGTTGCATTCTACGTCGGACACAGTTTGCATCTCTGCATTTGCATACACAACTTTCTCTTTCACTTTTAAAGACCCTTGTTTTCTTTTTCAGGAAAATTGGATACAAAAATGAAAATGACCCATTTTTTAGTGGTTGCCGCCGATTCACCATTACCTCCTAAAATTGCAAAAGGATACCATAATCATATTCCATGCAACACAGCAACTAGGAACCATATAAGGCAAGAATATATTTAATTTAATCCGAACCTTAAAGAGAAATAATTTTTTGGGGGACCCCATCACCATCATTCTTCCCCAAATGGAATTTAATTTTCATCTCATTAAAATATATTTTATTATGTCATTTAATTAATTTTTATAAATAATGATTAAATTGACATAATTAAAAATTAATTCTAAATATATTTTACAAAACTTAACTACTAAACTTTAAAATTAACTATCTATACTTCTAAAAATATAAAATTAATAATTATTAATTACAGTTGTTTAAAATTAGCTGGTTAAGAATTGTTTGTTTTTACTTTTTTAATTATAAATTTAATAATGATAAATTTTTTAGTAGTTAATTAAGATATATTATTAACTTAGTAATAATATATAATTAAGTATTTGTATAACTAAAATTTGTTTAAATTATGCACCATTAAATTAAGTATTTAGTGTTTCCCCAACAATCTTTAAATCATATAAGAAAATAATTAGTAACAAATATAGGACATATATACGTATATAAATTAAATCCAAATAACCAAAATTATATATATAAAGGAATAGAAATGGTCTTTTTTAATTTTGTGAAACTATTGTTGATGATGAAATGGCAAAGAGGCTTTGACAAAAGCCATGCCGCCTCTCTCGCCGGCCTCAACTGTCTTATCAAAGTCGCAGTGACACAACCTTTCATTCATTCTCTGCCTTTCTTTTATTCTCTCAGTAATATTATTTTTGTAATTATATCAGTTAATAATAAATAATATACTGATTTAATTAATTAATTAATTTTTTGATTGATTTTATTCATTTTTTGACCAATTTATTGTTAATCAATTTTTTATTTCAGTCGGATTAATTTGATGATTGAGATCTCATTATCTTATGAATCTCGATCATTAAATAGGATTAAACCGATTGATTCCGATTTTTATAACTGTATTTATAGCTATTAAAGTATTAATGTTTTAATTTTTTTTAATTTCAGTTTGTTTAAAAAATTATAAAAAAAATTACATATGTATCAAAAAGATTTGATATTCATTTTTCATTATATTTAAACTTTTCCTCGTGAAAGGGAACCAATTGACATGATTTTAGTATGTTGCGTTAATAAATAAATAAATATATATATTTGTATACTGCTGCTGATATTAATACGACAGTTTTATTTGTTTTTTTCCCCTTATGTATTATTACAGTATATATAAGGTGGATACTACAATGAAGATGGCAAAAATATCTTTTCACAAAGATATTTTGGTTAAAAGTGTGGTTTATTTATTTAGCCACACTTTAAACGAAAACAACACTTTTATATATACATGAGCTAACAAATAATAAATTCCTAATTTTTATCTTACAAAATACTTTTATACAAAAAATGAAATAGTAACAAAAACCAATATATAATATAATATTCTTTTAAATTTTTTTATAAAGTAATACTATACATCTAAATTTTTTTTATGAACCAAGTTTTACCAAATCAAATAATACGACTTAAAATAATATTACCTATAAGTCTATATCTGATTTATGTTATATTAAATCAAGTTAATTAAATTTAATTAACAAAAAAATTTAAATATGTAGCATTATTTTTTTTATATACTCTAATGCAATCCATCTAAAGCATTATTAGGCAGTGGCGGATCTTAGGGGGCTAAGGTGGCTATGGTCCCCCCAAAATTTAAAAAAAATAGTAAATAGTAATAATTAATAATATTAAATTTATTTATATATATAATATTAAAAAAATATAAGTTATAAAATTTTATAAATTAAAATAATTAAAAACTGCATTATTATGTATTAGATATTTGAATTATTGTTGCTCTTGTTAACAAATAGTCTATTTTAATAATTAATAAAAATGGTTCTATTATACTAACTTAAGCTTATACTATTAATTAAAGTAATACTAGTACATTTTTTAAATGAGTGCCACTTTTCTCTCTCTTTTAGTGGTTTCTAAACTTTTGATCTTCTATTCTTCTCATTCTAATTTTCTTTCCATACTAAAATAAGACATATGAAGAAAAATCATTGAAGAGAAGTGAACAGTCTTTCCATACCAAAACAAGACATATGAAGAAAAACCATTGAAGAGAAGTGAACAACAAAATATTAACCATTGAATACACAACAAAGATTCAAAGAGGTATATTTCAATTTTTTTAAGTTAATAACAATGTCAAGTATTATTTATATTATTTATTTAAAATAATTAATTTTTTTTATAATGGACAGTGTTCAAAGATTGAAGTGAGGGCAAAACTCAATAGAATTATTTTTGGGTGAGACTTGGAACAAAAAAATAATCAGGTAAATCAATAATTTTATTTTTGGTTATTATATATTTGTGTTTCTAAAATTATTTGTTATTGCTGTATAGGTTTAATATTCTAAAATTATTTGTTATTGCTCAATAGGTTTAATATTTTTTTTTAAGAAAATAATATATATGCAATTATTTTTTTTTTTTTTTGTTAGATAGTTCAAGTTAAGTTAAAAATGTCAAAGATGAAAACAATTCACTCATTTTTCAAGAGAAAAGAGAGAATATATGATGAACAAAATTCAGCTTCAGATTCTTTGAGTAATGTTCAAAATATTATTTAACAACCTGTGACACAACTTGTTGAGCAAGATATTCAACCCCTTGCTTCCAAAATAACAAGGACTGAAATAGATCAAGTTAATATTGATACATTGATGCGTGATCCTGGAAAGCGTCCGCAAATTTGGAATTATCCTATCAATCAACAAGATAAAATCCGTAGAGCATACATAAAGTTTGGACCATATCAATTTATTATGGATGAGTACCCTCTTTCTGGTCTAGAAAGTCATCATCGTCGTTTCAAAGCTCATTGGTTTAAGAGTTTTTCTTGGCTAGAATATTTGCCAGAAGTGGATGCTGCATTTTGTCTTCCATGCTATTTATTTTCTAGAAAATCAAGTCCATTCACATCAGGAGGATTTCGCAATTGGAAAAAAGTGAATAATGGAAAGGATTGTGCATTTTTATCTCATGTGGGTAAATCTCTTAATTCTCCTCATAATATTGCTATTAAGTCTTGTAAAGATTTGCTTAATCAATTATGTCACATTGACAAAGTATTGGCTAAGCAAAGCTCACAACAAGTTTTAAGCAATAGATTGCGTCTTAAAGCCTCTATTGATACTGTTAGATGGTTAACGTTTCAAGCTTGTGCTTTTAGGGGACATGACGAGAGTCATGAGTCTCAGAATCGAGGAAATTTTCTTGAAATGTTAGAATTATTAGCTTCTTACAATAAAGAAATGGATGCAGTTGTTTTGGATAATGCTCCTCAAAATGCAATATACACATCACCTTATATTCAAAAGGAAATTCTACATGTTTTTGTTAGAAAGGTGCAAAATGAAATTCGCAATGAGATTGGTAATGCAAAATTTTGTTTGATTGTTGATGAAGCTAGAGATGAATCTAGAAGAGAACAAATGGCACTTGTTGTTAGATTTGTTGATAAGCATGGATTTGTCAAAGAAAGGCTAATAGACGTTGTTCATGTCAAAGATACTACTTCTGCTACTCTAAAACAAGAGATTTGTTCTGCATTATCTCATCACAATCTCAACATTCAAAATGTTCGAGGTCAAGGGTATGATAGAGCTAGTAATATGCGTGGAGAGTGGAAAGGGTTACAAGCTTTAATTATTCAAGAATGTCCTTAAGCATATTATGTTCATTGCTTTGCTCATCAATTACAGCTAGTTCTTGTTGCCGCGGCTAAAGAAGTTGTTGATGTTCATATTTTTTTCCAAAGTTTGAGTAATATTATCAACGCTGTGTGCTCTTCTTGCAAACGTAATGATGAATTACGATCTGCTTATGCAACTGAAATTTTTCATTTAGTTGCAACTAATCAAATTGAAACAGGAAGGGGAGCAAATCAAATTGGCACATTAAAAAGATCAGGAGATACTAGGTGGAGCTCTCACTTCAACTCAATTTGTAGCCTTTTACGTATGTTTGGAGCAACAACTTTAGTTCTGGAAGATTTGGCTACTAATGGATCTACATATTCTCAACGTGGTGATGCTACTTATGCTCTTAAATCTTTATTATCATTTGATTTTGTTTTCATTTTGCATATGATGAAAGAAATCATGGGAATCACTGATAAACTTTGTCAAGCATTGCAACAAAAATCTCAAGACATTTTGAATGCTATGCATCTGGTTTCTAGTACAAAGTCATTGATTCAACAGTTAAGAGATAGTAGTTGGGGAGCACTTTTAGAAAAAGTTAGTTCTTTCTGTAATGATCATGCTATTCAGATACCTGATATGGGTGCTTCTTTTAGTGACATAATTCGGTCTCGTTGTAAAAAGGATGTTGTCACTGTTGAACACCACTATCGTGTTGACATTTTTACTAGCGTGATAGATTTTCAATTGAAAGAGCTAAATAGTAGATTTAGTGAGCAAACAACCGAGCTCCTCATATTGAGTACATCTTTAGATCCTAAAGATGCTTTCAAGTTATTAAGTGTTTGCAACATATGCAATCTTGCAAAGAATTTCTATTCTTTAGATTTTTCTGAGCAAGAAAAGATTCAATTGGATTATAAGTTACAACATTATGAACTTGATGTGGTTAAAGCTCTAGATTTTCAGAATTTGTCTACTCTTGCTGAATTGTGTCAAAAATTGACAGAGACAGGAAAATCAAATATATATCCTTTAATTGATAGATTAATTCGTCTTGTTTTGAATCTTCCTGTGACAACAGCAACAACTGAACGAGCCTTTTCAGCTATGAAGATTATTAAAACAAGGCTTCGAAACAAGATGGAAGATGAATTTTTAGCAGATTGTATGGTTGTATATATTGAAAAGGAAATTGCTTCAAAATTCACTTCAGAGATGATAATTGATGATTTTAGTTCCATGAAGCATCGTCGAGCAAGTTTAAAAATATCAAAATCTTAAAGTATGTAGTTGAACATTGACTTTTATATAATATAATTACTTTTTTGATATATATGCTACAAATCATATTTTGTTAATTTTTTGTTATATTTTATATTTAATTGGCCCCCCTCTTATGAAATTTCTGGTTTCGCCACTGTTATTAGGGGTTTCTATATATACCTCTTTTGTACAAGAAAAAAAAAGTAAAATATCGTTTTTGTTCTCAACGTTAGGGTGAGTTTTATTTGTGTTCTTAACGTTTAAATCGTCCTATTTGTATCCCTAATATTTATAAAAGTGATTCAATATTATCCTACTATCAATTATACTAACAATTCAGATTATATTTTTCAAGTATTCTCATTTGGATATATTCATTTTCAATTAAGTCTCAGTTGGATGTGTTTGATTTTAATATTATACCCACTATTTGTGTTTAGATTCAATTATGTTTCTAGAAAAGTGAATTATGTAAATGTTGTAAGAATTAGTTTCAACTTTTGATGAGCTATTTTTCGGAGTGGATCATCGATTCTATCCCAGACATTTGTATTCTAAATTCAAGAAGGGATTTTTAAAACTCAAATTAAAGCGTTCATGATGTGTAATTGACGGCAGGATAACATTGAATCCCTTTTACAAACGTTAGGGACACAAATAAGACGATTTAAACGTTAGGGACACAAATAGAATTTACCCAAAATGTTGGGACAAAAACGATATTTTACTAAAAAAAACTACCTAAACAAACAAGATTAAATCCCATAATTTTAACCAATAGATGCTACCTTAATTATATTTAATATAGACCGAAATTGTTCATTAATTATTCAATACAACATTATCATTTCCATACATAGCATTATTTTTATTTATTTAACCTTTGGTATTTTAATCATTTCAGCTAATGCAATGTTGCAAGCCAAAGCTATGCTGAAAACTTTTGTCTTACACTTGGGTACTACATTTGTTTAATAATCACAAGTAACACCTAAAATACTTCTATGTTTGAATATTTCATTCATTTATATTTGAGTCTTTAAGGTAGGTTTTATAATTCTCTCATCACTAGATATGACAATTTGAGTCGATCCGACCTATTTTACTTCAAACAGAACGAATTTTTTAATCGACAACAAAAATTTAAGAGAAATATAGACAACATTTGAATTCTTCGAGAAGAAATTAAGTGCAAAAACATAAGAAGAGAAGACACTACACTCAACTCAAAACTTCAAGATATCAAGTTAACGAATCTCTTATTTTATAAATTCCTCACTCTTCCTTACTTTCTTTGATGTGAGACTAACTTCATATATTCCGCACACTTGCAACATTAACAGAAATATGTTATCGAATTTAATAAATTTAAATTGCATTAAGATTATTTTAAATTTATAATGTGATGACTTTATAATTATATTTAGAATTTACATATATTTTTAGTACTTTGAATTCTATTTTCACATGCGATAAATTATATTTTAGACCAAAAAATGTCACTAAAAGAACCAAAAAATATATCAAGCTCAAAAACGGAACAAAACGGAGTATATAAATTAAAATACTTGTAGATATCATTTTAAAACGATAAGCAAAATATCTGCAGATAATAAAACATGTAATTAATATTCAAAATAGGTGTGTATTAAAATATCTGCCCTGTCTTAACCCATTACCATTCTTATTCATCATCAAATTCACATTTGTGTGTTTTATTTCGGTTAGGTCGTATCTTTGTAGTTACTTGATCTTTAGGATCACTTTTGCTTATTTATCAAAAATAAAAAAAATAAAATAAAAGAGAAAGAAAAGTTAAATTCAGTCTAGGTGATAAAAGTTTGAAAATATAAGCGTGGATGTGCATAACGTTGTTGATGCAGATATATATACAAGTCAAAAGTTGAAGATATGATTCACCTAACTTAAGCAACCTTTCTCCTTAAAGAAGAAAAGAATAATCTAATCAAACATAGAAGCTAATTGGTCATTGGAGAGCATATATAGGGGAACAAAATCTCTCACCTTCAAACATTTTGAAATTCTCATGCAAAATATAAATGTATATATGTGTAAGGTTTATTTAAGATTAGGATAATGACGATTATGTATGTATTCTTAAATGTAAGGCGTGATCTTATCATAAGTTTGTTAGTTACATTCAAAATTAGGCTTATGTTGTTATTTTGAGACAACGAAAGGCTATATCATTATTAGATTCAAATTTTGTCATTTTCAAGCCACAATT
>NC_029773.3:89534485-89534939 GCF_000817695.3 Arachis duranensis | reverse complement strand
TGACTTTTGATCACTTTCTTTTATTCCAACTTTTTTTTCGTTATATATATTTTTTCTATTATATCTCCCAAATAATTCAATTAAGTTAACGACTAACTTATTACAAATTTAATTTTTATTTAAAATTTATTCTGAGATGGGAGGATTATTCAAATCTTCTTAGGAGTGAGTTTTCATAGGGTGAAAATTCTTCTCTCATCTTCCATTCTTATTTAATAAAATACTTCAGTTTTCATTCTATTTTCGTCACAAATTCTCGTTTATTTTTTTAGAGAGGAAGATGAATATCTGCGAATAGTCTATGCATATTAAATTTTAATTTTTTTAATTAATACAACCATAATAAAATTCTACATAATTCAATTAAATATATCATATCAAACACAATTTAAATATAAATTTAACATACATACACATAAAATTTAATATATAGATTAAAATAAAATAAATTAAG
>NC_029773.3:89508892-89534349 GCF_000817695.3 Arachis duranensis | reverse complement strand
TATCTGCGGGTGCAAATTCTTTTACCATCCTACCTCTTACACTTGTTTAAAAAAGCGAATGAGTTGACTAATCGGTCAACTTAAATTGGTTTATAATATAATATAAATAATTTAACAAGTAATTATATATGACAAATATGAAAAAATAAAATAAACAGATGTATATAATATGTATTAAATTTATTAAAATCTCAAACATCATATCTGTTATATTTTTATATGGTTATCTTGTGTAATTGGGAGAAAAATTAACAGACTTGTTTTTGTATATATGGTATTGTGATTTCTTGCAATATTTTTTCATTTTAGAAAAATAAAGTAATGCCATGCCAATACTACTACTACTACTCCAACCCATGTTCTGTGTACAACCTTTTCAAAAAGGATTAGAGGCTTTTTCTTAGTATTTTTCCACTACATGACAAATTCAAATTCGGCACGCTTATTAGAGGGTCAATACTTTCCACTTTGTATAGAAAATTTTGTTACAAAATTAGGAATGAACCCATAATTACTTGCATGCATATAGCGTGACCAAATAATAATAATAATAGAATAAAAAAGTTGCAACAATTAGAAATTATGATACAAAATTTTGAGAATGAAATAAAAAAGAAAAAAAATTGTTGAATTTTTTACTTCTTTTATAGAATTATAGTCTGTTTGAATAGAATTAGACAATCTTTTAATAATAAAATTTAAATATTATTTGTCTAATCAGAACAAAAAAGACTAATTTCTTAATAGTCAAATCCAACTTGTATAGTTTTTTATTTTTTTACAACTACTTTTTCAAAAGTAAGATATATTTTTAAAACTTTAAAACTTTAAAAATGCTTACAAATTTCAAACAAAAACTGATAATGATCAAATCAATAGTACAAATTAAATTCACGTCAACCACATTATTTGATAACATAACAAACATAAGAACAACATGTATAAATAAATGTTACATTATAACTGCCACAATGCAATATATCCGAAGTACAACGATTTTTTATTTTTTATTTTTATTTTATTTTATTTTTGGCTTGCTTGCACGTTGAAAAGTCCGAAGTAGCTAGATTGTGAAGTTGTTCACCATTACCAAACCTAAGCTATCTCTAGATATGGTCATATGCAAAAAGGTTCTATATAGAGATTAAATTAATAATTAACATGTGTGGTAATGGTAGAACTTCTAAATAAATGTTAATATTTTAATTATGCAAATGTTGAAAATGATATTAACTAGGCATAGATCTTTATAATGCTAGTGAAGACAATACACCCTAATAATAATTAAATAAATGAAAGAATGAAGACATATAAGACATTGATTTGATATTTATATACTATATATAATACATGTAAATTTTTCTGCCATATGAATAAGAATAGTTACCTCTCAATTTTTACTATTTTAATTCTAAAACAATAAAAGAATTTGAGTTAAAAATAATTCTATATACCGTTCATTTTGTTTTATTTTATATTATTAAATTCTATATATGTGTTAATTTAATTTGTTTCATTGATTAAGAAGTCTAAAATGATTTCCAATTTCACATGTAACCTTATATACACATCTACATATATCTTCCATGTATATTATTATTATTATTATTATAAGAAAAGATTGAATCTATTTTGCAATCACTTTCTTAAATTGCCATGAAATAAATTGCTGGCTGGCAATTATTTTTGTGAACATTAAAAGCAGATAGATATAGAATGAGAAAACGGTATTGAATCTTGCACATTGTGTGGTACAGAAAGTAGTTAATAGGTAACATCATTTCTTATTATTGTAAGTCTTGAGGGCCATACATATAAAACCATAAGTAACTCTCAAATCTTCTCCTATTCCCCACCATCACCCACCCTTACACGTCAACTAACTTTTTTTAATTATATATATTTTTAAAACATTAATTACTAAATTAATCATTAATATAAAATATATTAAAAGTAACCGATTTAATAGCTGATTTTTAATTATTTATGTTTAATTAGTATTTTTGAAAAACAAATTACCACAGACATAAATTAATTTTATACTACTACAACTTTCTGTCTTGTGAGATTTATATTTATATTATTCATGGCTAGAAATTATTCATAAATCTATATTAATAAAAAAAATAAAAAGGAAAATAATACAAAAGCATTATGACAGCGAAGGCTGTTATAAATTAAAGCTGTGGCTTGGAGTTATAAATTTCACCTGTGGATTTATTCAGCATTTATGATGACCCCATTGAATCAAAGTGTTTTTATTTATTTATCTATGTTCATTGAAAGCAAAGAGTGGTCCATAGGATTAAAATCCCTGAGTGGAATCAATGGTTGTGATTGATTTATTCATTGGACTAAGCCACTTTTGGACATTGAAAAATGTATGGACCACACTTCAAAAGAGGACCACACACTCCAATGAGGGACTAAAAAAAACTGTCCCAAACTACATCGCCTTTGTCTCTTTGAGGGACCAATTTCTTTTGTGACATTGACTTCTTTTCTAATAAGCCCTTTTACCAAAGATTCATTAAGGCCCAATTAGCCTATTCCCATTTCCCACAAATCACATTTCTTCCTTTTTGAATATTTCTTCATCAATTTTTTACTATCCATCTAAATCTACTAATCTAGCATTTTTTTTAATGATTTAGTCTTTATATGGGTTCTTATATGATTAACTACAAACAAAGGTCTCAAAACGGTTCTGAAAATCAAACTAGTGGAGCTAGAAGTTTAAAGGTCAACTAAAATTTAATCAAAATGAATACAGATATAATAAAGAATATATTTATCTAAATATATAATATTTTTTTAAAATATATTGTTTTATTTTATTATTTTAAGTTGGCTATCCGTTAAAAAATTAGACCAACTAAATTGATTTATCATTTTTTCAGGTTTTTGACTGATTTTCTAATAATCGATTTTTATCTTGAATTAAACCGATTTTGATAGTAAATTCTTAGTTAATTTAACAGAATTGACTGATTTGGTAAAATTCTTCTAATCATACAAAAGATAGTAGTCATTTTTATATTAATAGCATGTTTTGATTACCATAATCAAAATTTGAAAACTTTATAGATTGTGTTTGATAAATGTCTTAAAACATGAAATTTAAAGTCATTAAGTGAAAAATTAGTAAATTACACAAAATTTATCGGAAAACATAATTGTTTTACTTATACACATTTTTTTATATGAGACTCAATTTAGTATGAGTTTTCATATAATAATCAGTTCTGTCATCAGTTTTATAGTAATAAATCAAATTGATCTTTTTATTATTCTTCGTTTAAAATTAAGTATCATTTTTTTTTGAATCCATTAAAAAAATGAGCGTAACTAGATAATCCTATTATCTAAATATATTAATTTTTAATGAATCCAAAAAATATTATTCTAACAAACATAATATTTATCGAAAATGTTTAATGATAAAAAAATTAGTTAAAATTAATCAACAATTAATAAATACTAAATAAAATAAATTCTGATGATTTTTTTTTTGTCTTTCTAATATTATCGAATATTTATATGTGCAATTAACTGCTATTGTGACAATCTAATAACTAACTTGACATTGTACTAAATAGGTGGAAATCAAATTGATAGTTGCAAGTTCAGTTGTTTGATATTAATGTGAAAACAGAAGCATATAATAAGCATAATTAATAAATCTATGGGGTGATGTGGAGGGGTGAATTTAATTTTTCTTATACAGCACATACTTAGGTGCTTTCATTTTCCTGCTCACATTACACTTCATTGAAGTGGGTCACTGCTTCCTCTATTTTAATATTTAATCAGGCCATTTATAAATTATTTTTTTCTTGACTTCTTATACATCCTTTTCTTTATCCCTTGCTTTTAATTTTTTCCTTTCTTTTTGTCCAATGAAGTGGCGATAACGACAAGCTTGTCATGGTCATGGCTAATGCAACTTGATGATAGCAATTTCCTCCAAATAAATAAATAAATAAAATATATAGCTCTAGGAACTTATCAAAGTATGATCATAAATGTTCATATTCAATTTCCTATGCCATTAGTTATCTCTGTATTTAACCAATTTAGATTAATTGATTGATCAGCACTCGCTGTTTAAATAAATATTAAGAGTTCGAATCTTGTTATGTATGTAGTATTGACTAAGTAATTATGAAGAACTTAAGAAAGATTTCTTGAGGTTAGTTCCTTTATTTTTATATAACAATATCAGTATGCTTTGTGTAATTAACCAATATAATTTAATTTCAAACCTTAAGTATAATTTGAAAAATAGATAATCGGAATTAGTGAAACATATAACTGAATTTCAACCCCAAATAAAGATGTATTGACACCCCTGAATTTGATAATAGTTTTCATTTCATAATAAAAATCAACCAAGTTTCATAAGGAATACAAAACTACTGGGCCTGCGTAGGCCCACATAGAAATCTTTTGGGTCTAATAAAGCTGGCCCAAACACAAATCCAAATCCCCAAAGTCTTCATGTGCATCATATATTATATCTTTTTTTCTCACTTGGAAATTAACTTTTACAATATCAATTCTCCTATTATTTATACATAGAAAATGCAATGCCTATACTATTTCCAAAGTAAAATGTGTTTTTTTATTCTTATCAATTTTCAATGACTGTGAAAGTAATGTACTAAGTAAGTAATTTCCATGACAAGTTGATTTTACACTTCTTTTTTTTTTACATTGTTATCTGAAATTTCTTTAGGTAAATTAATAATGAGACAAAGTTTTTGAGATATTGCTATGTTTTTTCCCCTTAATTCATAATCTAACATTGAAATATGTATGACTTGGAATTTTTTTTTTGAAATAGAAAAAAAAAAAAACTTTGAGGAGAGGACTAGAGAATTAAGAATTGGATTGTAGTAGTAGCTGAATGATGATGACAGTATTATTGGTTTAAAGAGGAGACAACATTCTGAGGCACCATGTTAGTTTTCTGACACATTCATAGGTGGTTGTTGCCTTGTTGGCTTCTTGCCATTAACAAAGTGCCAAAATTCTGATATGAACCTTTCACGGGCTTTCTTCTTGTTTATTAATGGTATAATTTATTTGTTAAATTAAAATTTTTTTTTGTTATTTACAAAATAATATAATATTTCTTTTTTTTATTGCATTTTTAAATTATTTAAAATCTGTTTTATCGATAATATTTTTAAAAAAAATTTCATTAACCATAAAATTGGTAGTTAATCCAATATAAAATACGAAATGAATTATTCTTCGCATACAAGCGATTAAAACTTGTAAACCTTACAAGTTCAATTAAAACTAACTCAAAACGCGCTTCGAACCATTCTTCTTCCTCTTCGTCTTCTCCTTCTTCTTTTCTTTCGTTTTTTGCCTTCTCTTTCTCCTTCTTCTTTTTCTTCTTGCTGCACGTTCTTCTTCCTCTTATTATTCTTCTTCTTCTTTTCTTTCGTTTCTGCACGTTCTTCTTCCTCGTCTTCCTCTTCTTCTTCTTCTTTATTTACGTTCTTTTCTCTCTGTTTTCTCGTTTTTTTTTTTCGATTTTTCATGGTGAAATCGTTTTTGAAGAAGAAGAAGCAGCAGAAGATGAGGAGGAGAAAGAGAAAGAGTTCTGAATTATGCATAAGATGTACTTCAACGAATTTTGAGTGTATTTCTTAAATCTTTTGGGTGTAGTTTTGTAATCTTTTAGGTGTATTTCTGTAATCCTTTGGGTGTATTCCTATAATCATTTTGGGTGAATTCCTGTAATCATTTGGGTGTATTTCTGTAATCGTTTGGGTGTATTTCTGAAGTTTCATTATCTTCAAAAGGATTATAGAAATACACCCAAAAGATTACGAAAATACACCCAAAAGATTTAAGAAATACACCAAAAATTCGTTGCATAATTCAGAACTCTTTCTTTTTCTCCTCATCTTCTGCTGCTTCTTCTTCTTCAAAACGATTTCAAAGCTTAATTTCAGAAACCATGAAAATAAAAAAAACGAAGAAGAACTGTTCTGAGTGTAGCGCTTTGAAAACAGGAAAATCGAAAAAAAAAACGAAGAAAAAGAAGAAGAGGAAGAAGAAGAAGAAGAAGAAGAACCGTTTTGAGTGTAGCGCTTTAAAAACAGAAAACGGTTGAATAACGCATTAAAATATCTGTATGTGTAACAACTTGTAAGACTTGTATGTGTAGCACCCTGATATGAAATATGCTTAGATTTTGAGATCATTATGTAATATAATTTTCACTTGTAATTATTTGTTTATCTTTATTGTTTCTTAGTCAACAAAATTACTCTGATTAGTATATTTAATTTAATTATTATGAATATTATCAACTAATCACTTATTTGGTATCGTTATCAATGAGGCATGAAAAAGTTTGGTGTAGGGATCAATGGACCAACCCATCTAAAACAACAAAGCAGTGACACGTAAATATCGTTGTGGATTTTTCTTCTCTTTTCTTTTGGTATTTATTATTTAAGCGCTTGGTGTTTTTTTAAAATGTGAACTGTTGGAGTATTATTTGCACATGTGGTACCGTTTAATTAGAGAAGTAGAAATCGGATCGTCCGATTTATTAGACGTATAGAAATCGGATCGTTCGATTTCTAGAGGTACATAATAAAAAAATTAAAAAATATTAAACTATTCTTTTACCTTAGTCTATGATAACAATAAAAAAGTCTCGTAACCTATAAATTCAATACAACAGAATACATAAATTTAATTATAATTTTAGTCTTTATTATCTTATCTATATCTTTCTTAAAAATAATGACCAAAATCAAAATTTCAATGGAATCCGAGCATTTCTCAATGGGAGGCTGTGCGTGGGAGGTGGCCAACTATGAACATTGAAAAGATTACGGTTGAGAAAGCCATTACAGCGAGAGTGATGACTTCAAAGGGATCAGTGACTGGTTCAATATCATCTTGTACGGTTGCGTGAGAAGCAGCTGCCAATTCCACAGCGCTAAGCATTACATATGTGAAAACCAATGACTCCCAAACAGGAAAAACGACTCTGGCAAAATGTACCATATCCGGAATGGGAAAGATGTCAACAACAGCAACCATAGGGAGAGAGGCAATTATCTGGACGCTAAGAAAGAAGGTCGTTATTGCATCGGCGGCTTGTGAGGCCGTGTCAGACACTATTGGTGGTTCTTGAAGTGCGGCCACAGCAATCAGAGTGGCAATGGAAATCGAACTGCCGAATAACAAACTAAATCTCACAATCACAGAAGCTCTGAGTTGGGAGACTCGTAAAAGTTGCATTATGTTGATGCTCCTGTGATGACCATGATAGCGAGGAGCATATAACAGACGCAGATAAACCATAGAATGAAAGATGGCGGTGATACTTCATATGCTGTCTTGTGGAGCCATCGCCACCAACAAGGCACCATGCTAATGATGGCCACTAACAAGAACACATGAATGGGGTGCCAACTCCATGCCATCATAACTAGCTTGTTTAAAATTGTGAAAGAATAAGAAAAGAAAAAAATACAAACTTTTATTGATTGTTGATTGATTAAATTGTATTAAATTGTGTTGTAATCTAAATATATATACAGTATTGTCCTATAAAAAATAAAAGCAAATAAAGATAAGATAAGAACAACTAAAGATAAGATAAAGATAATATAATAAAAACTAAAATTGTAATTGAATTTATGTATTATGTTGGGCTAAATTTGTAGGCTGTGAGACTTTTTTTATTGTTGATATGGGTTAAGGTAGAAGAGTAGTTTAATACGCTCCCGCAAGCTGGTAGATGGAAGAAAGTGCAAATTGCTTGTAAAGAAAAGAACCGGATAACCAAAACTGAAGTAGAATTTTCACTTGGATGTTTGTAACAAGGATTAGTTGGATCTTGAATTAAATTGAAAAATTGATTATTCATTGTGGGAGGAGGTTGAAAAAGAAGTAAGATGATTTTTTCACCGGAAAGATGATAGTTTATGTATGACTCTGATACCATAATAAAACGGAAAGAGTACATAAAGAGTATGTAAAGATAAAAAGGTTGTGAAAGAATAAGAAAAAAAAAAGAAAATATGAAGAAATTTTATTGTTGTCATGGACTAAGGTGGAAGAGTAGTTTAATAAAAAATTTGAAGTACAGAAATCGGACTCTCTAATTTGTGTACTTTCCACACTTTTAAAAAACACAAAAAATTATAATATTAAAATATATTACTACTTTTACTTTCATAACAAAAAAAATTAGCCTCCAATAGGTTACAAGAAAAGAAGGAAGGTAGAGAGAAATACCAAAAGAAAATGTAACAATTCCATAGAGGTACGAGTTGCACTTTATGATACACATAATTTTTAAGGTACATAATGTAATATTATTTGTTAAAAAAAAAGAAAAAAAGTAGAGTTACACTGCAAAATGGTCTTTGAAATTAATTGTTTGCACTAAAAATATCCTCAAAATTTTGACTGTCTCAGAAAGGTTTTTAAAATTGAAAAATTGTATTACATTGATCTTCACTTTTTTTTCCTTCGAATTATTCGTCATGGTGTGAATAACCTGACACATACCTTTTTATATTGGACTATATCAAATGACATTGCTTTAGTTTTAACGCTAAATGTTTGATGAAACCACGCTATTTAATCTTAACTAATCACAAAATCTCTTATTCTCCATAAAAAATGTATGACCATTAAAATTAAACCACATCATTTTTTTAAGTATTTAATGTCAAAACTAAAGCGATATCATTTTATTTATCAACGTAAAAGAAATGTGTTAGATCATTCACAACATAATAACTCTACAAAAAGAGAATAGAAGAATTAAAGTAGTGCAATTTTTGTAATCTCAAAGATATTTATAATGCAATTAAAATCTTGAAAATCTTTAAAGTGTAAGCGGTCAATCTTAGAGATCTTTTAGAATTAACTCCATTTTAGTTATATAAAGTTAACAATGTATAAATACTATAACGGTTTTCAATTGTTACATAAAATAAAAAAATTCATATATAATTGAGTATCATGTGATATTAATAATAATCATAACCAAAATTGTAAACAATTTACATATTGATAACCTAATAAGGGTGGTGCCTGATTTACAAAAACATATATATTATGTTTCTAGGAAAAATTTGAAGTCTACACTAGTTAAGACAATAACCCTAACCACATTTGAAGGAGATTATGGTTACCATATTAGTGTCTTTTTCTTGTAGTGGCAAGAGCCGAAGAGGGATAACATGTGGAAAAAAAAATTAATAATAATAGGAAAAAGAAAGATTGAAAATTTGGATGGAGATTGAAAAGGAGAGGATTATGAAGGAGAGAAAAAGTACCGACAAGAAGGCTTTAGGACAACTCAAAGGGCAAAAAGGGCAGTGCATCAAAATCTCAAATTGCCTTCTTAATTAACACGTGTCACCTAATACATTATACATGTTGATGTTATATACTTATATATACTTTTTATTTGACCTTTTTTCTTCATTGCTTTTTTTTTTTTTTGGTTGGTTTGCCTATGGTAAGGACTTATGCTTCGAAAATTTTTTTTGCATTCATTAAATAGGTAAATTTTAAAATCAATGTCACTGTATTTGATTTTGAATGCAATTGATATTCATATATATATTACCATGGGTTTTGGGAATTACATTTTCTCTTTGTCCAAAATTAAAATGACATAATTGTCCATATTTTGGGTTCTCTAAAGCTTGTTTTGGTTAGGGGATAACTGTCTAAGACCAAATAACATCATACAATAAAGGCCCAAAAATTTGCCCATGTATCTTGTAATTGTTAATTGGCATATTAGTTTCGTATAATGAAAAAAATAAAAAATAACAAACCCCTTCCCTTATCAGGCTTATGTTAATTAAAACCAATTATTTGCCAACGAACTTATGCTTTAAATAAATTCTTATTTAACTTTCTTGATCGAATCAGCTTATTCGTCTAATTAAACAAGTAATCAAGTATTACACGTTTGAATTCACCTAGTATATACAACGATTTATTTATCAACAATAAACCCTTAATTAGAACTTAAATCCGCAACAAATTAATACTCACATTATTAGACTGGAAAGTACCGTGAGAAAATAAACAAATAAATCGTCTTATCCTTATATATACTTTGTGTTACCAAGATATATATTCTTATTTTGTGATACTCGTGAGATGTGGCAAAATGAGCAAAGCTAGTGAAAATGGATGACACCTTTTTCATTAAAAAAAGAAAGAAAAATAGAAAGAATGAAAAAAAGGCATAGGATTTTTTTTTATGTATATAATTATGTGCAAGATATCGTGTCAATTCACAATATACAACATTGAATAAGACATAAACTCACCCAGATTTATGAACCAGATCTGAATTTTAGTACAATATATGTTGGTTTGAATGAGGTTAGAAACAAAGGCTATTATGCAAAATCATAAACTCACCCAGATTTATGAACTTGAAATAAATAAATAAATTAATAACAGTGACAAGCATACACAAACCCAGAATCACTCTTATTCCTTTTTGTATGGATTAAGAGTCAAATCAATCAACAACACTAAGCAGCAAAATGTGCACTCATACAAAGGTTTTGGTCATTTTGTTACTTTGCCAGAACCAATGGCAGCAACAATAACTGGAAATCTCACAAACCAGTTGCGGCTATCGTCGGCGAAAATCTCACAGCAGAAACAAAAAATGGTAGTCTACAAGACTTGCAAGCGAAAAGCCGAAAACAACGACATACAATCCACTTTGGTTACATATAATGCACACAAACAATCATATATACAACAGGCTTAGTTGGACCAAATAAATAAAAAACAGAAGAATCTATTGCCAATATCTGACCTGTGATAGTGTCGTGCGATTTCGATCAGCAGTGGCACTGATTAGCACCTGACATGTTAAGTAAGTGAACAAGTGCGAGTTAATGTCAAAAATAAAAACCAGACAAATTGATTTCACAATTTATATAATATGGTGGCTGGCTGCAAACCAGCATGGTTATCAACTCTCGAATTAACTCTTAAACTTTTACGAGTTTAGGTCCGATTTTGAGTTTGATAACCTTGCACCCTAGACATTTTCATTGTTAAGTTGAAAGTTGAAACAACTACCTCCAGATTAAACTAATAAACTATTCTATTGGGATTAAGAATACCTGCTTATCAATCTTGGTAATCATTCACAAGCAATCTTGGTGTCAAAGCTACTAAGGCAAATTGCGAATGCTTCGAAGGCAGAGATTGGATACTGGTAATCCATGGTGAATACATCTTTTCCAACTTTTCCAAACTGTAGAATAACATTTTCCTGAGCCTGCTCAGAAACTCCATTTTTCGGTGATGCAACCAGCTGAAAGTTTTTAACCGAAGCTACTGTCACTCGTCCATTGAAGTTCAAACACCAGCACTGGAGTTGTTCATGCCACCTAGGGGACTTGTTTCTTAACACAAGCATTCCCTCGTTTTGAGTAGTCGAAGGAACCAGTTGGAGATTGTCGACACGGGTTGATTTTGATCTAAAAAAGGGAATAGATGGAGAAGTTTCAATTCGGCTATGAAGAAAATGAGTCTGTGTTGGAGCTACACCTCCTGGTTCAACAGCCGATGCGGGGATGGCATCCATAACACATTGCATTATCCTAGGGCCCCTGCTAACATTTCAGCAAACAACTTTTAGTTATTTGCAACAATAACTCAACAAAATAGCATTGCAAGGATAGTTATTTTAAGCAATAATCCACATACCTGGATCCCAAAACATTCAGATCATACGAAACATGCGCAATGGGATAGTTGCCGGCAGGAACTCTTGGAGACACTTGCTTAAGACTAACCAGCCTGGTGGAACGAGACTTTGTAACTTTGGAAGCTCCACAAAGTGGAGGGTGCGCATCATATATGGTGAACTTAGTCCCCAGAAAGTTTGATCTATTACCAAAAGAAAGAGGTGATTTCAGTCACAGAAGATAATTATCTTTTTTATATAAAAACACATATAAAAGATAATGATTAGTAAGCCATAACATGTCAGGCCAAATATGAGCTAATATACCTGAGTTTTCCAATATAGGTGCTACTCCCTCTTGATACGTCGTCGCAGTTAAGAGAGATGATATAGTCGGTGTGAGTTGCACGACGACACTTGCGTGCAGCAAGAAGGAACTTTCCATCATCAGTTGAGGCTGCCAGATTATTAAGGTAAATCTCACAATGCATAAAGAAAGATTAAATAAAAGGGGTTCTTCAAATATTAGATTGGTACAAGTCTATAAGCTTGTGCCAAAAGGTTTAAAAAGCATGACACTAACTCCATTCCAGATTGATAAGTCACTTTAAATTTTTTTTTACATTAATTTTCTGAATATACTAGAAAAGTCAACATGACTAATTGATATGGAATGAAGGGAGTACTATATAGAATAAATGTTCAGAAGCACTCACCTTGATTTAAACCAAGGTACAGATAATATGTTTGATTACTACGATTGCGTTTAATATAACACTGGAGAAGAGAATCTCTTGGACCAGGCTGCATAATTATAACAGAAGTCGGTCAAAGCTTGGCAGTGACTAAAAGGGATCGCAAACTGTTGACAACTGTTACAACCTTCCTAATACAATAAGAACTTCACAGTAGAAGAGAGCAGAGATTTCAGTAAATAGTGGATCATCAAGATTACAATATAAAACACTTTCAACAAAATATAAACTTAGTAAAACCAATAATACCAATTCTTGTAAGCTACTAGTATTAAAGTACCCAATCAATATTCAATCCTTATCACTTGTTTTGACTGACTAATTAGACATTCCAGTTATAGAAGTTCAACTCCAGCCATCTCAACCTTATTGGATGGCAAAAGCATAGTCTTCATTCTGTCTCTTTCTTTCTCGTTAAGTTCCTAAATTCCAACAATCATTCTTGATCTCTCACTCAATCACCACTCTCGTCTTCTTTTTCCCTCTCTTTTTTGATCTTGAAGGTATTTTCTTCCCCTAACACCGTAGCTATTAAGAGAACCTAATAACAATTGCTTACTAAAGGATTTAAAGCTTGGTTCTCATCTTGGAGAGAAGTTAACAACTGCACCCAATCTTTATTAATTACTCACTCACTCTTTGTTGGGCATTCAATTTGGCATACACAAACTAAGAGTAGTATCACATCCCTTAAATATGCCTGCCCAACAAATATGGAGATCAATCAATAAATTGTTTCTTCCCTGAATGAATTTTAGTCACACTCATCAGAATCACACATAAAAGGATAACCATTTCACCTATTCATGAAGTCTGTTTCGGATATAACAAAGTTCTCTAAGCTAACCAAACATAGAAGGGTCGCGGTTCACGAGCCGAACACTATCAAATCATCAGCTCACTACTTGAACTGAATTAACTAGAACCATAACAAATTCAAAACACATATTTTGCAAGGAATCTCAAACAAACTAAAGCAAGTAACTGAGAGGGACCTGCTTCAATGAGATTGGGAATGTGAGCTTGCTGGAAATTTGAGGGGACTTGACAATTTCCTTCATGATCTCCCTCCAGCTGCGACATACGCCGGCACAGGCAACGACATGTTTCCGGGCAGGCCAGGCATCTTCAGAGGCCTCAATCCTCAAGAGCACATCCCTCAATAGCTCAGGTGGCATGTTAGCCCAACAACTCTGCTTCAACCCATCAAGAACCACCAAACCACCACCCTCACTAACACTAACAACACCACCAACACCATCTCTGTGGTGTGATTGTGACCTGGATCTCAAACCCTTCATATCAAAGATTATACTCCTAAACGACATCGTTTCAAACTTCCTCTGCCCTCTTCCTCCTCTCTCTCTCTCTTAAACTCAAATCAATTTCCCATTTTTGCTGCAAACCCTTTAGAATTCTACAACACCCCTACTTACCCTTTTACTAGCTGATGCAGAAAAACATAGAAAGGTGGAAAATTTCCCAGGAAAAAGCTTTCCTTTTTGCCAAACAAACGAAGCACTAGCAGTAGCAAGAGTGAAATATACACTTTCTTTTTCTCTCACATTGGAAAATTACAACACTTTATCAAAAAAGAAAAACAACAAGAGAAAAGAAAAGAGTAGATAAAGTGAATTGAGTGAGGAAACAAAGTTGATGAAGGAAGAGTATACGATTCAGTGCCACCCTTCTTCTTCTTCAGCTGCTGCTTCTTCCCTTTCCCTTGGAAGCATGTGGAAATGGAAGAATAAGAAGAGAGAGAAGGGAAAGGTGAAGAAAGGAGAGAAGAGTGGGGGCTGTAAGAAAGAGAAACAGTAACAGTAAGAATAACAGTAACGGCCTTATCCAAGAAGAAAAGAGATTGTTGGGACAAACAGAAAGAAATAGATACGGATACGATAGTGTTTTTGTGTGTTTGTGTGGATTGGGTTTAGTCCACAAATTCATCTCTCTCTCTTTGTTTTCTCTCTTCCACTTGGGTCATCTTTTGCACCCACAATTTACATCCTACGAGGTTCACACCTCTCACTCACTCCAACGGGGAAAAAAAATATAACGTAGTAAAATAAAAAATTAATTACTATTAAATTTATAATTGTTGTTATGTATATTCTTCATATCCTGGTCTAATGTAATGATCATGTACAATTAAGTCAATAAAGTTTGGATTGGTCCTCATTAATCTATCCGATCTCCTAAAGAGGTTGGATTCAATACGTGTTGGTAGATTTAAATAAATAACTGCTTTCTTAAATTTCTCACTCATTTTTAGAAGAGATATCTCAACAATTCTAAGATAAAGGAATGACTATTCACTATTAGAAGTGAAACTATTTCAACGATAGTTATTGGTTCATCATCTATAAATACACTGACACATTCAGATAAACTAAGTTCCAATACTTTAAACTTGCTTATCCCCTTTGCTGACTTGGCATCAGAATACCTCTGCAAGTACCACCCTCCGTTCTTCAAAACATACAACTCGGACGGAGGCTCCCAAGCAGTAATAGCTCGGATACACCCTCTTTTAACGTTTGGGCCCCCAGTTGAGCCCAATCACTCGGTTCTAGGTAAGCCTCTGGAACATAAAGGTATGTGCATCACATAAGAGCTTTTTGATTGACCAGATCTCTCAAGAAATGAAGATCCAATTATAGGTGTTTACATCTATTATGTAGTGTAGGATTTACCGCTAATAGACATGTACTCTGATTATCACAGTATATAATTGGTGGAGATAGTTGAGGAACATTTAACTCCCTCAAAAATTGTTGAATTGACATGATTTCAGTCTGGACAGCACACATAGAATGATATTCTACTTCTGTACTGCTCCTGTTGACTTTAGATTGCTTATTACTCTTCCAAGATATAAGATTATTGTCCAAATAAATGTAAAACCCTGTGATTGACTTTCGATCCTCAAGATCTCCACCTCAATCAGATTCTGCAAAAGAAAGAATTCTGAACTTATAATATTTATTTAACACAATCCCATTATCCACTGTACCTTTCACGTATCAAAGTGTTCTTTTGACACTTTTTCAGTGTAAAAGAGTTGAATTATGCACAAATTGAGAGACACGATTGACAGCAAATGTGATATCCAATTTAATCATTGTTAAGTATTGCAAGATTCTTACTATAGATATGTATTTAGTTGGGTTATCGAAGAGCTCAGAATCATTTGAGTATAACTTCGAAATTGTAGACATTGGTGTAGGTAATGGTTTAGCATTATCCATTCTAGACCTGCATAGCAGCTCTTTGGCATATTTTGTGATACGTGTTTCAAATGTTCGTGATATAAAGAGTTCAAGTGTTATTTAGAAGATATTAGTTTATATTTTTAGAATATTTTAATTTAATGTATTTGAATTTTGTTTATTTAATTACTATATTGGGGCCTTATGTGTATGGGAAGAAATAAAAGATAAACAAGAAGATAAAGATACATTAAAATTGAAATAGAAATAAAAAAGATAGATTGAAATTGAGTATAAAGAGAATCACTCTACTTGCTACCCAATTTCTTGACGCAACAAGAAAGGGACTCCTCAACCTAACTTATCAACGCCATAGTTTGAAAATTGAATCGAAGGGACTCCTCAACCTTCTACTCAATTCTCCGATGCAACAAAAGAGGGACTCCTCAACCTCAATTGTCCACACCATGGTTTCATCACGAAACCAAAAAGGGGTTTCGAAACCTCTAAATCATTCTATACTATGACTATAATAGCTAAGGAGGTATTTATAACATCTTATTAGGTTAAAACAGAGAAAACCCTAAAGCCCATACACATAAGGCCCAATATAGTAATTAAATAAACAAAATCCAAATACATTAAATTAAAACATTCTAAAAATGTAAACTAGTATCTTCTAAATAACACTTGAACTCTTCATATCACGAACATTTGAAGCACGTATCATTTTGTTTGTGACACCATGAGGTCTCCCTATGGGAGATATGTGTCTTCAAGTCCCAAAAAAAAATTAAAGCTGCCAAGATCTTTTAGAGAGAATTGCTTATTCAATTCAACAATTAAAGATTCAATTTCTTTTGAATTATTTCTTGTCACTATTATATCATCTACATACATCAAGAGGTAAATAACATAGGAGGAATTACGTTTGATAAATAGAAAAATATCAAATTTAGCACTCTTAAAGCCAAAATTTTGAAGAGTTTTTGTCAGTGTCTTGAACCAAGTACGAGGTGCTTGTTTCAAGCCATATACGACTTTATTTAGCATACAAACTAGTATATGATTATTACTCATATATCCTTGAGGTTGTGCCATAAAGACATTTTTTTAAAAAAACATTGTTGAAGTCAAATTGTCACAGTGGCTAGCCTAATGACACTGCAATGGTGAGAATAATTCTTATTGTTGTTGGTTGGATTACTAAAGAATAAATTTGTTCATAATCCAGCCCTTCTTTTTGGTGGAATCCTTTCCTAACAAGCCTGACTTTGTATATGAGAATTTCACCTTTCTGATTTTTCTTAATAGCGAACATCCATTTACTATTTATAATTGTTGTATTTGATGGAGGTCTAGTAAGAGTCTAGGTACACCTATTCAAAACATGAATTTCAATAGAAAAAAAAAATGGATGGTATTCAATAGAAAATCTCACCTTTCATTGATTTCTCTCTCTCATTTATTTCTGATCCTACTTGTAGAACTAAATGTGAGAGATTACACTTTATTCTCTCCAGTGATAAAAAAATGGAGAGGATCCATTTTAACTAAACATAGTGTGATAAGGAAATAAATTTTCAATAAATTGAATATGTTTTGTAAGATAAACTTTTTCACTCTTAGTCATGCATTTATATCCTTTGTGATTGGAATCATATCTAAGAAACAGACAAATTTCATATTTATAATCAAAATTAGCACTTTTATATAGTCTTAAATAAGGAAAGCATGTATATCTAAAAATTTTAAAAAGTTTAAAATCTGGTGGCTGATAAAATAGAACTTCGTAAGGGTTTTTATTGTCAAGAACATTGATTGATAGTCTATTAATTATGTAAATAGATGTAATGAAGGCATCTTCCTAAAATTGCACATGAAGAGATGTTGTTGCTAACAAAGATAATCCATTTTTTTTAGTCTCCTAAGGTATTTTTTAACCGGGCAAGTTAATGATTAATTTGTCGCAGTACTAAGCTTCATTTAAGGGTTTGTCGCTCTTCAATAAATTTGCTACATGTACAAGGTGAGATTTAAATCCTTGACACTTGATTAAACGGACTACTGAGCTAACTATTAGATCAATCCAACTTGATTTATAAAATTCTTCAATAATCAACTTTTATTTGGGATTATTTTTGGGGTACAACCTTTTTGGGACTTTAGTTCTAAAATACAGCAAAGAGGCCAAAGCCCATATGATGAAGAGTAAAAAACGTTAATTTTCTTTGGCCCAAAGTATAATACAATAAATTAATAAATACAAAAAATATTGTTTAACATTTAAAAAATCTATAAAAAAAAATTATAATTTATCGGTTAAATCAAATTTATCAAACTATTCCTGAGAGAGATAAATTATACTTGTGTTTTTTTTGTGTCAAATAAATTAGATAACTCTAATTTTAAACATTAAATCAAAAACTCATTTACATTATATACTTATACATCCAACATTTTCAAAAATTTTTATCGACCACATGTTATTACCATGATTTGAAACTTTGAATCCGAATGTAACATAATAAGAGGCATGCTAATGTGCTATCTCAACTAGGTCTTGGCCGCAATCGATGATTGTGTTTGAATTTTTTTACCATAGCATGATATAAACTTATGATGTGTGGTTTTGAGGGAAAAAAATAGTGTACAAAACTCTCAAATGATATCACCAACACAAGTGGGTTATTAGCAACATAAAAAAAAGTATATGGTTCAAGCATTATTTTATTATTTAAATTTTATTTTTATGCGAATCAAGTATACTCAAATAGAAAATGGAAATTAAAATGATGATATTTTATTTTTTAGAATTAAACTTATTTAAGAATAATTTTTCAAATTTTAAATTAAATATAAAAATATCATCTTTTTAGCTTAACATTTTTAAGAATTATTTATAATTTCTTCAATCACATTCACCCTAAGGGTATTGTAATTTAGGAAAGTGTAGATTTTATAGGAACATCATGAAAGTGATCCAATCAAAGACATAGAGCAGACCATAATTTGATGGGAAAATAGATTAGAAAGACATTTTAATTATAGATGACATAGATAGAACTCATGTAATATCTTTACTCTATATTAATATATCAATAGGTACAAACATATTTATTTATTCACTTTTTTATAAAACAAATATCGATAACAATAACGATTTAATTTTAGCCATGATACTAACATGGTTTGATTAAATTTTCATCTAACAATTCTCAATTATAATTTGACTGCACCTAAATTTTTATCTACTAATATATTTATTTGTCCAGTGCTCCAAACCATTTAAGATTTACAACGGTTTCGAATTGAACAACCTACTTTCACTTTTCATATTTAGAGGCCAGACCACAGATAGATTCGAGCGAATTGGATGAGAGTCATAAATTTGTTATGTTTGCGTTTCATGGGCTTTGGAAAATCTTAAATGATGATCGTGGAGATAAGCCTCAAAGTAGTCCATGAAGTTGCACTTGAATCTCAAAGTAATTCCTAAAGTTAATAATTTCTCAAATTTGTCCCTGAAATTGCACTTCAGGACTCATAGTAGTCCTTGAAGAATTTTCTGTTCGTCGGAATCTTAAAACGACGTCGTTTTGAGAAGTAAAAAAAAAAAAGAACATTAAAAATGACGTAGTTTTACGTTTAAATAAATAAATAAATAAATAAAACACACTAAACCCCATCCCTTTCCCGAACCTTCCATTTTCTTTCCCCAACCTTTCCCTTTCCCCTTCCCCAATCTGTCCTTTCCCTTCCCCTTCTCTCCCTCACAAGCAAGCTTTTCTCAACCCTCTCTGTCGCCGGCCTCCATTTTGGTGCCGCACCAATCGTCCCTCCCCAACCTAATCTTTCACGTTCTCAATCTGCTTCTTCGCACCACTACGAGATCGAGGTGCTCTCCGATCTCGCCGTCCAGATTTCACACTTTTTCACTGTTTTCAAGCGCTCTGTCAACCTCCCCCAACCCTTCGTCGCCGCCATCTTCGCTCTCAAGCCCGCCGCACTCTCCGGCAATTCCAAAACCCACCAACAGCTCCACAACAAGGTAGGCGCTCCAGGCCACAAACAAAATGTCTCTCATGGCCAGCTCCAGGCGCTCTCCATTGTTCCGGCTGACAACCCTTCCCTATTTGTTGCTGTCTGCTCTTTGTTCTCCTCTCTGTCTTCCTCTGCATCCTTCTTCTCTTCTATGTGGCAAAGGTGAGTTTTTTTAATTTTTTTTAATTATTGAATCATTATTGTTTACTATTTTGGATGATTATTGCTGTTGATGATTGTGTTTTAATGTAGCTGTCATGGTTGATTTTTTGTATTCTTGTTTCTGTAATTGTTGCTATTTTTTGTGATTGTTGCTATTTAGGTTGATTGATGCTGGTTGTTTAGGTTAATTGATCTTTTCTAATTGTTGTTGGTTCTTTTTTGTGATTTTTTGTAATTGTTAGTTTTTTCAATTCTGTGATTTTTGTTGGTTCTGAAGATGTTGTTGCTTCTATGAAATTGAAGAAGAAGCAGAACATCAGTGAAAAAGAGAATTGGTGAAGATAAGGATTAGTTTTTTTTATAAATATAAAACGACGTCGCATTGGAGATTAGGTTTTATTTTTTTTTTATAAATACAAAACGACATCGTTTCAGTCCAGCTCAGATTTTAAGTAGCAAGGATGAACGGAAATTATTTCAAGGACTATTATGAGTCTTAGAGTGCAATTTCAGGGACGATTTTGAGGAATTATTAACTTTAGATATTACTTTGAGACTCGAGTGCAACTTTAGGGACAACTTTGAGACTTATCTCGATGATTGTGTGGGACAAATTGTTATTAGAGTCAGAAAAAGAAAAATTTGTATTAGTTCACCAATTTTTTTACGTAAATATTAAAAAAAATTTTATCTAATAATTATATTTAAGTACAATAATATAAAAATATTATTTATTTATTTATTATGTTAAAAATTAAAAAATATATAAATGGTATCTTCTAAATTTTTTATTTTTTAATAATTTTATTTTTATTATTAAAAATTTTGTTGACACACTAAAAAATAAATTCAGTAGCTTTCAAACAAACACAAAATCAAAAGTATAATTGACCAAAAGAGATAAATAGTTTATTCTCACATACTATCCTAACTATTTCATTTTGAATTTATTATTATTACAATTATTCTTCGATTTTTTGTTGTTTTTTTTTTGGTTAACAAATTGTTAAAGATATGGTTTGAATTTGGATCTTCTGTGTTATTGAATTTTTTTGTTTCTGTGTTTATTCTTACCATTTTATGGTGGTCTACTGGTCCATAATTATTTTCTGATCAAACTTTGTCTTCCCAACCCAGCTCCATTAAAAACCAAACAGCCCACATCCAATAACAATAAAAACCAACAAAAACATGTGTCACATTAACAAATAAAAACCTCTTAATACTTTTATATTACGAAATTTTATAGCGTAAGTAATCCATATAAATTCCTGCTACCACTACTATTTTTCAGCCTATATTTATTACTGCAATAACAATTACAACACGCGTCCAGATTTGGTTATCTTCATCTCATTTCTGCAGGTGTTGAAGAAATTTTACTTTTCAACAGCATAAATCGAACCCATTTATTTTTGCTTAGATTATTTAAATTTTCTGGGCCCATCGGTCAACAATTATACAAGACTCGTCTTTAATTAAATAATTAAAGTTATAAAGTTGAGATCCCGGGAAGTCTTATTATAAAGGGGAGAACGTGAGTGCAGGTGGGTCACGACAGGGAACAAAATGATGTACTGCATTTTCATTTTCATAATAATTAATAAGAACTTGACGTGCTGTGCAATCAGTTATATAAATCGTATAAGGTGCATTCAATATATATTTAAATTTTAATTTAAGAAGCTTATTTTCAATTTAATATTAAATAGACTAATAATTATTGTCAGGACTAATTAAGTAATTAAAGAAAATTACCTGGGAGATAGTATAGGTAGAAAATTGTTATTGTTTGGCTTTTTTTTTGTCAGATACTGTTCAACTTTTGAACTAGACCTAAGTGCGTTCAAACGGTCCATTTAAAGTTGTACATTATCAAATCAATCCATTGGAAGAATTCTTATATTCGCGACCGATTAGTTCTTGATCTGTCGGGTTAAGAGATATATTATATTTAATTAATTTAGATTGATTAAGCGGTCAATTTACTTGTCCATCTTAAATAATTTGATCGTTAAAATTTTTGTAGATATACTATGTTCGTCAAACAATAATTATTTAATGTGTCTTTTAAAAGTTATTTTTATCCAAATTTTAATTATCTGTTAAATACTTAAATGAATAATTATTTTATATTTTATAATTTAAAAAAATAAAAAATAAAAAAGTTTCAATAAAAGAGCTCAAAGTAAATTTCAGAATAGTACTGTATATTTCAAGAAAGCAGTCTTGATTTATACACGTTTATGAGTAATTATTATTTTGTATTAAATTCTAATTAATTTGTTTATACTTTAAAGCAACATCAAAATTTGAGTAGATGAAAAAGAGTAAGGTTACGTATAATTATTTTATGAATTAAATTTAATCAAATTAAATAATAAAATTTAAAATAAATGTTAATTATAATTAATTTTTGTTGTGTTAAATTAATTTAATTAAATATAATTAACAAAAAGTTTGGATGGGTATTATTATTATATGAAAAATGTAATTAAGAAATTGACAAGGATTGATTGTTACTATTTGTTTGATAGTAACAGGAAGGGTCAAAATGTGATTGTTCCTTTGCCTTGTCTTGCAAACGAAGGAAACACACTACTTCCAATAATTCTTTCTCTCTTCATAGATTTGTAGGTTTGATTTGTCGTTAGCCAAACACTGCATTAAGATCGCAGGTGTAGTTAGCGTTGATTCCAGGCATGGTCGTTTTCAAACGAATTCAACGGTTCAGATGTGCTCAAGTTTATTATAAACAAGAATCCACGGTCCTCATGTCTCAACATACTTCAATTCATTTGGAAACATGTTAAATGCTTATTGCTTAAGAGTTTATATATATTATTCTTAATATATTATCAAAACAAGGTAAAAACAGTATCCTACTTTCTTTACATGCTAATTGCTTGTACTATTGCCTTATGAATAGGATGTCAACGGGGTAGGGTGGGGACGGAGATGCCTCCCTGCTTCCCATATCCGCCTTTAGAATTAATTTTTATTTTGTTTTCGTCACATTTTTCGTTATGAGGGGATAATTGTCCTCATCTCCGTTTCTTGCATTTTTTGCGTTTTTCGCAGGTTCTATTTCCCATCTCTTTATGTTTAACACAAAATCTTAAAATACAACTTTATTATAAAGAAAGCAATAAAATAAAGTCTTTAATATCAAATATTCTTTCATTGTCAGCATACAACTTTCAACAAACATCTCCATATTCTCTGTTAAAATAACAGGGACATAAATATGTTAACATACAGTGACGAGAATGGAAGCAAACACGCAAACGCAGAAGTGCAGAGGGGAAGCACATCGCGCCTGAAATACCCTTATGTTAGAAATAAAGTAAGGGTATTTAAGTAAGTTTAACATCGGGGAATTATCGGGGATGGGGCGGGAATCCCCGCGCCGGGGGAATTTTACTCCCTATCCCCATCTCCACAGAGAAAATTCTCCACCATTGGGACCCCATTCAGGACGGTTCCCGCGAAATTCCCGCCTCCTGGAGATTTTTGACATCCCTATTTATGAAGAGTTTCGATTTATGGCAGATAAAGTGTAGGTTTGGATTATTTTTGAAAAAAAAAAAAGATTCAAGGAGTCAATTATAATATAAGTCACTCAAATTAATTATTTGTATTTTTAGTTTTGAAATTTAAAAAATTAAAATAATAAGAAGTTATTTTTTTATAAGTTATAACAGACTTTTTATTTTTTAATTAGTTAGTTATCTTTTTAATTAAATATTAAATATGTTTTTTGTTTCTATTTTTTTAAATAAAATATTATTAATTTGAAAAAAAAACAAATAATTTATCTTTTTAATAAAAGTACATTTTTAAAAGATCTATTTAAATGTGTTTAAAATTTGATAAGAATATTTTATTTTTGATAAAAAGTAATTTTCGTTCAAATAAACTAATATAAACTAATAGGTAATACCGTAGAAAATTAAAAGATATTATTGAAATAATATAAAAAAAAGTTATCTATTTTGTTTATTCTCATAAAAGATGGTGTATCTGTAAAAATATTTAAAAGAACAAATAAGAAAAAAAAAAAACACAAAAGAAAAAGAGTTGAAATAAGAATGTGGCTTTTTATAAGATTCTAGTACCAACCTACCACATTAGTTGCTGCTCTCATTAACTTTCACAAGACGCAACTCACCATCTCTCTCTCTCTCTCTCTCTCACACACACACACACATTGATTCCAATTTGTTTCATTGTTGGTGATTACAAAAAAAACAACTTGTTACGCTTATGAAGCTCACCTACTTCTAATTCAACCTCCTTCAAGGTAAATCACTTCTTTTATTTATTTATTTATTTTTTAGAAATTCCCTTTTCTTCAATATTTTTGGAAATATATTATTTACATTATTATATTTGCAATATATGGAGATGGGAGTGTATCTCTTCTCATCAATTCAAGCTGAATTATTATTCTAGTCAGCTAGAATTTTTATCTATTAAAAAAGTTTTTTTCGCCTGAATATATTGAAAAATAAAAACACTTTTTATTTAAAAAAAATGAATGGAACAAGAACTAAAAGTCAAATCCTCAAAAAGCATATTATTGTTCTTCAGCTAGCTGTGTTTGTTTTGTGCTTTGCTTTCTTGAAACCTAAAATCAGAATTGATCAGCCACATAAGAAGCACAATAAGCAAGAATCCAAACAAAATTTTCAATTTTAAACGGTACTACTGCAATTGCTGCCTTAAATTTTGTATGCTACATATTTAGATGTTGAATGTTGAAGTGATTGATTGTGTTGATGTTGCAGAAAGAAAGAAGAAAGAGCCATTCAACGATGATGGCTTTGAATTCAAGCTTAGGTGTTATGAAATTGGAGATGTTTTCGTCGTCGCCGGATTCAACCTCGGTGGATTCCATTACTCTGTTTGTGCTTCTTCTTTGTGCTTGTGTTCTCATTGGCCATCTTCTAGAAAAGAGTCGATGGATGACTGAGTCAGTTGTTGCCCTAATTATTGTGAGTTAGCATCACAAACTTCCTTTTCTCTTTTCAGTTTTCATCATGCAATTTTTTGTTGCAATGTGCATTAATGTTGTTGTGATTTTAGGGTCTTTTCACCGGAACCATAATTCTAATGACAACTAGGGGGAAAAGTTCGCACATTTTGGTGTTCGATGAGGAGCTTTTCTTTATTTATCTTCTTCCGCCAATTATATTCAATGCAGGGTACGTTTGGTTATATATAATGGATTCAAGACCTAAAATGGATCAAAATCATAATAATTTTGATTGGATTGGAATTGGATCCTATTTCACTGTTTTGGTTCTCAAGGTAAAACATTACTTTATCCTAATTTGGATTGGATTGTAATTGGATCCTGTTTCTAGCAAAGTGTGATGGATTGAATCCAACTGATCAGTTAGCTACTTAGCTTGCACTCAATCTGGTAGGATTTAACAACTATAGAAGTATATAGATATAGATAATTTTTTTGGTGACTATATAGATATAGATATGAAAAAAAAAATTATTTTTTTATTATCATACCAATGCTTTTTATTTATAATATGTTTA